>NW_012114522.1:3994738-4022219 GCF_000951035.1 Colobus angolensis palliatus | reverse complement strand
ACCCCCTCTCTACTAAAAATACAAAACAACTAGCCGGGCGTGGTGTTGGGTGCCTGTAATCCCAGCTACTCCAGGGGCTGAGGCAGGAGAATCATCTGAACCTGGGAGGCAGAGGTTGCGGTGAACCAAGATTGCACCATTGCACTCCAGCCTGGGCAACAAGAGTGAAACTCCATCTCAAAAAAAAAAAGGTTTAAATGTAAATTTTATAGGTTGGTGCAAAAGTTGGCACAAAAAATTGTATAGGTTGGTGCTACTTTTAAATAACAAAAACTGCAATTATTTTTGCACCAACCTATTCGTTCTGTATATTTTGTCACAGAGAAAGACAATTGCAGTGTGAAGACCTTATTTACATTCTGATTCAAACAAACTGCAAATACTTTTTTAAACTATCAATCTGACAGGCCACTTAGAAATTTGAACACTGGCCGGGCGCGGTGGCTCAAGCCTGTAATCCCAGCACTTTGGGAGGCCGAGACGGGCGGATCACGAGGTCAGGAGATTGAGACCATCCTGGCTGACACGGTGAAACCTCGTCTCTACTAAAAATACAAAAACTAGCCGGGCGAGGTGGCGGGCGCCTATAGTCCCAGCTACTCGGGAGGCTGAGGCAGGAGAATGGCGTAAACCCAGGAGGCGGAGCTTGCAGTGAGCTGAGATCCGGCCACTGCACTCCAGCCTGGGCGACAGAGCGAGACTCCGCCTCAAAAAAAAAAAAAAAAAAGAAAAAAGAAATTTGAACACTGACTGGATATTTGATGAAGTGAAGGAGTCGTCATTTGTTTGAGGTGTGACAGTGGTATCATGACTATTTAAAATATGAATTAAATGATATGATATCTAGCATTACTTCAAAATAACATGAGTGGAGAGAAGGCGGTGGTATAGAGATGAAACGAGATCGTTCTTGAATTGGTCATTGTCGACGTTGCTGATGACTATGTGAGGTTCCTTTTATTATTCTGTGTACTTTTGTAAAGGTTCAAAATTTTTCAAAACAAAATATTTTCAAAAATGGGGCTGAATCTGTTCTTTTACTCACTGAGTTCTCCTGGGCAAGCTACTTCACCTCTCTCCTGCCTTCCTTCTTCAACCAGTTTTCCACTCAGAATGGCACTTCCTCCAGGTCGCCTTGACTGACAACATCCAACAGAAAAGGTCACCCTCTTTGTTTCCTACCCACTGTCTCCACCGCCTGTTTTTCTCCCCTCACAACATCCATCAGGACTTGAAATTATACAATATATATGAATCTGTGTGTAGCCTTTCTCTTCTGAATCCTTCCTAGGATGCAGCTATGACTTGTTCACAGCTGAATCCCATTTCATAGCTAAATCCCATACACCAAGAAGCAGGACTGCACATAGGAGACAATCTGCAAGCATTGATCATGGGAGCGAATGGATGAATGAATGAATGGGTGGATGAATGAATGAATGAATCACTCACGGCATTAAGGCAGTGACAAGAGTCCCTCCAGGTCAGCATAAGCATGAGTGAGACAAGGTGCTCAGCCCACAACGCAGAACAGAGTAGAGGCTCATGGCCACAATGTCATCCCCAAAGCAGCACGTGCTTTCCTTGCCTGGTTTTCATGGACCCACAGCTCCTGGCTGGATGGCTGGCTGTCTTCTGGACCAGAACTACAGTCCCATTGAGAGTCCCCTCATTCTATCTCACTCCTCCCAAACCTGCCAACTGAAATTTTCTCTATGCCATGAGCGTCCTCTTTACAAACTACAAAAGGTAGTTTTCTGTACAAGGTTGAGAGAGTATCAGTCATTCACAACTTAGTGTGAAATAGCTAAACCAAGTGACTTTTCTCATAACAATATAGTAAAGCCACCTGCATTGAGGAGATGATTGTGGGGGTGGGTGGCACATGATTGTGAAGCAAGAGAGACTCTGGAATGAGAAACTGAGGCTCAGAGAGGTTATGTCACCTTAGATCCCAAAGCTAGTTAATGACAGATCTGGTACTGGTATCCCAACCTGTCTCATTTCAAGTTGTTGATTACCCTGCAAACCAACACTCAGAGAATAACCTTCATGAACTAAGAAATACAAATGTGAAGCTGAGAAAGGAAGTCACTTTATCTATGAGGTGAAATTTATGGCCCTAATAATAACGGCACAGATAAAATTCCATAATAAATGGTCCGAGACAGACGGTATGAAATAAATAACAGTCCTTCCAACAGAATAATTAAATTTCAAAGCTGAAGAGAGTCTAAAGTCTCCCTGCACTACTGCCCTCTGCACTTCCTGTTTCTTCTCCATTCCTTCCTATAATGTGTTCGCTCTCTGTCCAACCTACATTCTTGCTAATCCAGACGTCTTCCCCAACCCTAGTGAAACCCGGGCTCTCTCCTCCTTCAGCAGCAGGTGGCAATGTGGCAATGTGCAGGGGGAGCTGGGTTCCAATCCTTCTCCTCCTCTGCTCTTCCCTGAACCATTGCCTTCCTACCCCCTCTACTCCCAAAGCAAAAATAAAAAGGATGATAATATTTTCTCATCTAAGAGAACTTGCACGGAGACAGTGAGATATAATAAAATATGTGCTTGGAAGTACCATTCAAATAAAACGAAGCAACTAATTCATGGAGTCATTCAACAAGCATGTATCGAGCCCTGGGAGGAGGCAGGCACTGTTCTAGGCACCAGGGATGGAGCTGCCAACGAACCAGGGTCAGGAGTCCGAAGAGGCAGCTGGATCCTGGGTGGAGGCGACAAGACCTGCTGATGTAGGGGATCTGAAGACAGATGGATAGATGATTGACTGATTGATTGATTGATAGAGGAAGAGGAGATAAAAGAAATTAAGCCACTTTTCAGCTTTCTTTGCTCTACTGATTTTGCACAGAAAGCCAATGAGAAGCCAGCCGAACTGTACCCCAGAATCCTGGAAGGGCTGGCAGTGGGGACGGCAGGTGCCTCCAGAGCAAGGGAACAGGGCAAAGTGCGTGAGCACTGGCTGGCCTCTGCTCAGAAGCAGCAGGGCTGGTCTCTGGCTCTGGGTGGCACAGTCAAGGGACCACCGCTCCCCACCTGGCTGTGGGTCGAAGTGTGGAAGGTCCTTGGCTGGGGACCTCCATCCACTCCATCCACCCTTCCCTCACCACTTCCCTTCCTTAAGGGAACTTGCAGGGAGATATTCCAAACTGCCTAAAAGGTCAAGTGCTAAAGAAAGAAACTGGCTGGCTCCTTTGAGGACTCCATCGTTCTTTTTTGGACATCTCTGTTTAGATCCTCGGGGAGAAGCCAGAAGCAAAGCCAGGTTTCCAGGAGAGGAAGGAGCACGCTCAGAGAGGCCCTGGACATGCATAGTTACCGGCACCAGGCACTCCCGCCTCCAAGAACGACTCGTTTTGGCACCGGCTGTGTGCGTCCACCCCTGACTCCACTTGAATTCCCTATCGTAAGCTTTGGTTTTACCTGGAAATATTTTATGCCATTGTGAAGATATTCAAGGAAGAGCCAAAGGGAGCCGAAAGCTGCTGGGAGCCTCCTCTGTGATGAGCACTGTTCTCAGGTGGCTGCTTCTGGTCTTGATCCCTGTCCTGCATGGGGTGTGCTAAGTCCACTGTGAGAGGCAGGAGGCTGGATGCCGTCAGTTCTTCCTCCTCCTGCCATAGCAGAGGAGTGTGAATCCCCACCCCACTGATGTTCACACGACTTCCCGTGGCATGGGCGGGCCTGAATCCCAGCCCTCTGCCTGAAGCAAAGCCTCCCAGCTGAACCCAGCCGGGTCAGCCAAACCCTAGCCGAGCTGCAGACCGGGGAGTGAGAAAGAATGGCTGGGAGTCACTGAGTTTGGGCTGGTTTGTTACACGATAATATTGCGGCCACAGTTGACTTACACAGAGAAGTTAAATGACTCACCTAGAGACACATAGCTATGAAGCAGCAGCTCCACAATCATCCCCACTGCCCTGGGTCCTTGTACTAACTGGCCTCAAGCTGGGCATGGGTGGAGTCACAGTAACTTCCTAAAGGAGGACCCAGGATGCAGGTGCTGGGACTATTTGGGGACAAAAGGCAGGACTCAGTGACAGCAGTATCCTAATCCCGCCAGTTCGCCGAGAGCACTGTCCCATTATCCCACAGCAGGACTGTTTGCAGGCCAGGTCCTGGGAGAGTGCCAGCCTCCTGAGTCTGGCAGGAGGGCGCCTGGGGCAGATCCAGCTCCCCTGGCACTGTACAAGCTGGAGGGCCCTGCCAGAAAGCCTCAGGGACTCCAAGACCTGCCCACCCCAGGCTGCTGACTCAGCATCGGTGCTGAGTCAGCAAAAAACACTGTGCTGGGCCACACAGTGCCTTTGTGTAGAATTGCAAAAAGATGTCCGCTCCAGGTGGATATAGGTGGCAGGGCTTGGCCAGGACGACTGAGGCAGCCTCTGTAAGAACTTATAAAAGGCATTGTTTCCTCCAGTCAGGCACAGCCCAAGGAGAGAGTATGGCTGGATTTCAGCCCCTCCGGCCCTTGGACCAAGTGCCTTGCTTAGGACACAACCTGAACAACCAGATGCAGTAGCTCTGGAAGAGCGGGGTCGATGCCTCTTTGGCTCCTGCTGCCTGACAGTGAGCCCCACCCAGCAGTCAAGCTAAGAGCTGGCTCTGTCTCCCTGGCTCCCAGGACAGCAGTAGCACACCGTAGGCCCAGAGCAGTCAGTGTGTGTGCCATGGATGGACTATCAGTGACAATGGGGACTGGCTACTCTAGGCTCCTGTCTGCAGCGTCCCCTTGTGTGTGTCAGGCTGGGGGTGGGGTATTGATCTGGGGTCTGGTCCAGTGTCCAGCAAACACCAGGAACCCAGCCCCGGGGCTGGGCATGGGGAAGCAGTAGCAGCTGGGAGCCCAGTTCCCCCGACCCCTGCCCTCAGCCCTGCACCTGCTGCCCAATGCTAAATTACTCTCGGCCACTCAGACAGAGCCATGGCTCGAGGGCCCCAGGGAGCAATGGGCTGAGGTTCTGTAGCAGAGGAGGGAGTTGATACGTGTTGGGAGGGAAAGGAGAGGAGAAAAGATGCGCTGGGAGGATGGGGGAGGGGGATCAGCTCCAGGCAGCAAAGCTGACCTCCACTCCCACCTAGGCTTCCCTGGACAGGCAGTGCATGGAGAGGAGAGGGCTCTGGAGCGTCACGTGCCAGATGCCCTGTATTGGATTCGTTCATTTTAAAAAGGGTTAAATCAAGTAAAAGGTACTGGCCCAAGCAGCAGGGATGCAAATTCTTCCGGATAAACAAACGTGGACGTTCAGGGAACAGAGGATGCCCAGATCAGCCCACCTCCAGAAGGCCCAGACAAAACAACCCTCAAATCCAAGGGAAAGGCTGTTCCAGAAAAGACGGACCAGTGGAACGGACCAGAGATGCTGGCTGGGAGGGACCCAAGAGAAGCCTCAGCAGCCACAGGCGTTGAACTCCTGTTACTTTCAGGATTAAAGCTGAGAAGGAAACCTCTGGACAGGCTCATTACAACCCCTGGAGACCTCCGCTGACCTGCCCTGTGCACAGGCCCGAAGCAGCAGCCTTGCTTCCCTCTGACCCCTGCTGTCTTCCTCCTGAGCTCTTCAGCTGTGAGCGTGTCTCCCTCTGAGTGCCTGCCCCTACCTCTCCTTCCCACCCGCACCTTAAGTGATTTGTTTTCATTCTGATTTTTAAAAATGACACGCATGGAGATAAAGCAGTGGCGGCACTTCCATAGCTCTAAGCATGTCACAAGGCCCCCTCTTGAGCGCTTCACAGATGCTAACTCACTCACGCCTCACCACCGCCCTTGGAGGCAGGCATCCCCATTTTACAGACGAGATTACCGAGGCAGGGAGAGGCGGGGTAAGGGGAAGAGCTGGGATGCAAAGCCAGGCGGGGGTGTGTGCTTGGCTTCTGGGTCACCTGTCTCCAGCGTTACAGGGGAAAGGACGAGGGGTGGTCACGCACCTGGGCTGTGAATGCCACCGCCGGGCACTGGCCACGTGATACCTTTCAAGGCTCCACGAGATAAGATGATGTCACAGGGCTGTAATTTCCATTCTCCCAGGAGGAAGCCAAGCCTGAAGGAGCCTGGGCAGAGGGTCCACAGCTGCTGCGTGGTGGATGGGGATAGGAACACAGGACCATAGCAGCCTTCCTGGCTCAGCCCAAAGGCCACTTCTCAGCCCCTCACCAGCCTCCAAACTGCCCAGTGCTCTATCAGTCATCTCTGGCAGCCAGATCCCAGTCTCCCAGCTGAGATCACTTCTGCCTGTGAGCACCTGCAGATGGAAACGCAGCTGGCCCCTCCGGTGGAGGCAGGAAGCAAACAACTGCTTGCTAACTCCCATCTCCCCTACTCAGAAGCACCCCTGTCAGCACAGGGCTCTGTGATGCTAAATGGAATCCACACATCACAGGTGGGTGCTGGCAGGGTTGGGGGCCCCAGGCACCCCCAAGCTCTGCAAGTAGATTCAAAAAACGCTACAACTTCAAAGAGAGGTGAGGAGTCAAGTTTGGTCAAGGCCAGGAAAATGACAAACGTTAACCTCCTCTGACCCAGGATTCCCTCTTAGCAATTTATCCTCAGATACACAGTCATGCATATAACCGCGGGGATAGGTTGTGAGAAGTGTGTGGTTAAGTGATTTTCTCATTGTGGGAACATCAGAGAGGGTCACACAGTAGGATCACAAAAAAGGCAATGTCTTCCTTCTGGAACCTTCCACTCCAGGATTACAGAAAGCCATCTATCTCTACCACCATTTCCTACCCCAACCCCACCTGGGCTTTTGCTCATGATTTCTCCTAGCTTGGAGGCCTCCTCTCCCAGGCTGATCCCTACTCATCTCCAGGGCTCAACTCAGAGGGCACTTCCTCCTGGAAGCCCTCCCTGACTGCTCATTGGTCAGCCGCCCACTCCATGGCTCCTGGGCCTTGTGTTGTCCCTGTTCATGCCACTCTGTCAGAGCAAACTCTAGAGGACAGGAACCTGGAGTGAGACTCCTGTGATTAGACCCCAGGCCTTCACCTGTCCTGACAAGCGCTCAGAGAAGCATCTGCTGAGCAGAACTCCTTTGCCGCTCGAGCAGAAGGCCCCCCAGGAGCACAGGAAAATGAACCAGGCAGCAGGGAGGGACCTTGCACTAATGCTTCTGCTGCTTGGCCTCAGGCCATGCCAACCCTCTCCTGTGATTTGCTTAAAAGCCGAGGTGGGGCCCCTTTGTGCAGTGGGGGAGGGGTGCATTTACCTTGCAGGGTTTAGGACTCCGCCTCCAGGGAAGTCCACCATTGTTCGCTGACAGTCCGTGTGACAAATTGTTTTCTGCTGCAGAGCCAGACTGGATGTCTAGCTGCTCTCCAGAGGCCTCAAGGTCACTCGTAGGGTCATTCCCCGCCGTGGGGCAGCCTGAGACCAGCTCCTGTGTGCCAAGTTCCTGCCTGAACCCGCTGGGTCGCCAGAGCAGGTCCTGCCCTGGAGCATCTGATGGGTGGCAAGGAGTCACTGTGTGCCCTTCCAGGAGCTGGGGTCTACAGACCAGGCAAGGGGAGTGCAGGGGTCCGCCATCCTGCACTGTAAAAGTGTCCCAGGGAGCCACGGCACAAAGCTTGAGCCGACCCAAAGTGCTAGACAGACCCAGGTGGAAATTGATGGCCTGAGAGAATAAGTGGCTTCTGCCTTGGAAACATGATTTATTAGGGAATCGTTGAGTTCAGCTGCAAAGGTCATCTTGGCTTGCTTTAATGGATTTCCTGGGTTGCCCTTCTGCCCAGGCCCAGCACATGAGCGCAGCAGTGGGGAGCATGAAGTGACAAGACGCCGGACGTCTGAGCTCCTGGGAGTCCTGGAGACCAGATGTGGTGGCACCACGCTGCATCTCACTGGCTCAGCAAGGGCTCAGCTGGCTGTCCTCAACTGTACTGGGTTTCTGTCCTCTCTCCGTCATGTTCCTGATGCTCAAAGCTAATGACGTTGTCCCAAAATACAGAGGGAGGTAGAAGGCGGATCACCAAACCAGTGCTGCAGGTCACTTCCTGCTTGGAAATTGTAGGGAAGCCCTGGGGTGGTCGAACGGACAAAGGGATCACTGCAGTGGTTTTCAATCTGGGGATTCCTTGAGGGGTGGTAACGGGGCCACAGGGTCTCCAGGGGGGTCCCCGAAAACCTAGGTGGACAGCATCATCTTTACTTCTTCCCCAGCAGCATCTAGCCAGACACTCGCACAGCAGTCACTAAATGCATATTGAATAAATAGACAGATCTGTGGGTAAATCAATCCAGAAATACATGGATGAATGTGCTAACCCATCAGAAAACCCCATAAACGAATTTAAAGGGTGGAACTCGATGTGCTGAGGCTGCCTTTCTTATGTCTCAATGGCGCCCCAATTTTCCTCAAAATAAAACCCACTAGTTTCTATAATTGTACAACATAAGTCACATGAGATGTTAACATCAAGGGAAGCCCGGGGAGGAGCCTGTGGGAACTTTGTGTAATTTTCGTTTCCAAACAAAAAGCTAACCTACGTTAAAATAAATCTACGCACTTTGACACTTCCTGGGGAGCCCTCAGTTCCTTGTCCTTGTCCTTGTTTGTCCTTCCAGGAAGGGACAGCCACTTCCAGGAGGGGACAGCCACTTCCAGGAAGGGACAGCCACTTCCAGGAGGGGACAGAATTGGAGAGGTAGTGGCTTTGGCCTTTTCCTTAAGCCCCTCCTCAGCCCCTTCCCAAAGAGAGAGGTGGCATCTCTGGTGGGTGAGCCCGGGTCAGGGTCTGGTGTGTGTTGTCCAAGCCCCCTGGACTCTCTTTTTGGGGGGCTGCCCTCAGGATGGAAGTGCTCTTCTCCTGGGTCACCCACCTGATTCGGGGCATGAGTCTTTGTTCTCGGGGAAAGGAAGGGGTGCTGGATGGGAACGTGGCAGTGATTGCTTGTAGTTGGCTTGACAAGCACATGCTTTGCCCACTTCCCCTCCAGGGGCACATCCGCAGTTCAGTTTTATGCCTCAGGGCCTTTGCACATGCATTCCCTCATATGGCAGCACCCTTCCCACCTCACCCACAGGACGCTGCTCAGCCATTCCTTTGTGGCTGACTTCCAATTCTCCCAAGCCAAGTAGAACTGACCCTTGTCTTCATCCTGTCGCTCAGGGCACAGGTGACACTTGTGTGCGTGCTGATTTACTCACAGGAGTATCTCTCCCATTGTGCTGTGAGGTCCCTGGCACTGGGATCAACGTTGACTCATCTCTTCTCCTTCATACCACATTGCCTGGCATCCAGTGGATATCAACAGACATTTTTGGAGTGAATGGACTGATTAGAAAGTTCTGGTTAGTTTTAATGTTTTTAAATGTAAAATATGTAATGATTTAAGTCAGGGATTTCACTTAGTAGACAAAAAAATCCTTTAAAACATGGGAAGGACCCCAGGGGCAGAAAAATCACAGAACAATTCTCCATGGCTGATCATGCTCAGAGCTGTGAGATCCGTCCTGGGCTCTCGGCCTCAGCATTGGCGAACCTCGGGCTGTAATTCTTTGCCGTAGGAGGCTGGCCTGGGTATTGTAGGATGTTTCACAGCATCCCTGGCCTCTACCCACCAGATGCCAGTAGCAGCGTCCCAGCTGTGACAACCCAAAATGTCTCCAGACATGGCCAGATTTTCCCTGGGGGCTAAAACAGTGCCCAGTTGAGAACCTCTGGGCCAATCATCCAATAGGCTTTGGTACAGTAAATATTTCCTCTGCTGCCTCGACACTGCGAAAGCCAAACTCCTCAGAATTTGCCAGGCACAGGCCAGCATTTCTCTCAGGCTCTGACACTGAACACAAAATCCCTAAGCCGAAGGCAAAACCAATTGCCACTAAATGAGGACTTTGATTGCTACCAATTTCTTAAAGCACTCTCTGAAGGTTCTGCTTCAAATATTTATGGAGTCTATGAAATGGCTCCAGAGAATGAGTGGCCCTATTACATTTATAACTCCAGTGGTGATTTATGGACCTGGGAATTGCTGCAAATGCTTTGTCTAAGCTCTTGGTGAAAAGCCAGGATCCTCGCTGGGCTCAGGAGCTCCGAGGGCGCTGGGACACTATCGGCTTGGAGGGCAGGACAGGGCATTCCGCCTTTTTCTTGCAGACGTTGTGCGGAGAGTCCTGGTTCCACAGTGACCGCTGCCAGGCACGTTCCAGGATCAAGCGTGGACACCAAGGACAGAGGGAGCTGCAGGCAAGAGGACAGTGAAATGGTCTCTGCGTCCAAATGTTTGTAAAAGCCCCTCCGTTCACACATTTAATCAAAGGAAGAGACGACAAGGATAGCTAACAGTTACGGGGCACTTTCTGTGCCTGGCACCAAATACTCTTCACACATTGGCTCACTTCCTTTGGTGACAGTTCAGTGAGACACACGCTGTCCTCACTGTGTTCTGGGTCAGAAAATGAGACTGGGGCAGCGTGAGACTCCCCCTCCACATCATGCGGCAGGTGCCTGACAATACAGTCAAGAGTCCTGTAGAGTGGATGTCCTCTATAAATTTTCTATTTCCCAGTGACAAGAGAAAGTGACCTTCCCTTGAAAGAGGAACTAATGTCTTGCTGGTTGCAAACCTCATGCCCAGCATGTCTCAGGGTTTTCCCCAAATGTGCCATCTTACTTGCCTTCACTTAGTTCCCCCAACAAGCTATCATCAGGCCCACTTTATAGATGAAAACCCACTTAACAGTTTAAGAGATTCTAAATGCCTTCACTAAATGTATTAGCTCTGAAGTGGCTGGCTCAGAGTTCAAAGCTAAGCCCATCTGATTTCAAATCTCCGCTCTTTCTACATCTCCTTTCCAGTCACTATTGTACCTGTGATTCCTTCACGACCAGCATCTCACACCTCTCAGGCACCTTTCCTGCAAATGACAGGAAGGACCGCTTCACCAGGTAACATGTGAGTCCTGCTAATGCCTCTTCTCCTTCCTCTAAAAGGTGTGTCAGGTGTGTCTGTGCCTTGCCAGACAGACCTGCAGAATGGAGCCAACTTCTCCACCAGTCCCAGGAGGCAAGAACAGCCACAGGTTTGCAATGTGCAGGGCCTTCTGCCTTGCCGGTGGAAGACGGCTGAAGAAGAGGGTGGACAGCAGAGGCAGGGAATCGGCGATCACTATGTGGCAAGCCTGACCTTGTCCCTGCCCTCAAAGCACTTCCAATCCAGTGGGAGAGGCAGACACATAAACTAGATATTATGCTGCAGTGTTCAAGCCCAAAGAGAGACCCACAGGTGCTGACGAAGGCTCCAGGACAGAAGTGAAGATTGCACACTGAAGATCTGGGAAGGCCTCATGGAGGTAGTGTCTGAGCTCGGCTTTTGGGGAGGAGCAGGATTCTGTTATGTGTTTAAAACGCAAGGTCATTCTGGGCTGACTAATGTGTGCATAGAGTCTGGACTCCATCTTATAATAATAATAATAATAATGATAGTCGGCCTGGCTCATGCCTGTAATCCCAGCACTTTGGGAGGCTGAGGTGGGTGGCTCACCTGAGGTCAGGAGTTCGAGACCACCCTGGTCAACATGGTAAAACCCTGTCTCTACTAAAAATACAAAAATTAGCTGGGTGTGGTGGTGCACGCCTGTAATCTCAGCTACTCAAAAGGCTGAGGCAGGAGAACTACTCAAAGCTGGGAGGCAGAGGTTGCAGTGAGCCGAGATCGTGCCTCTGCACTCCAGCCTGGGCAACAGAGGGAGAATTCATCTCAAAATAATAATAATAATGATGATGATGATGATAGTTTAAGCCACATGAAACTACTGTTTTTGAAGGAAAGAGTAGTATTTTGGCAATTTCCTCGGGTTCGATCTACAACAGTGAAAATTTACTGAGTTCTTACAATGTATCATTCCAAGTGCTTTCCATGTATTGATTCATTGCATCTTTACAAAATACCAAGGAGATAAGTGCTATTATTATTATCCCATCATACAGATGAAGCAACAGAAGCCCAGAGAGGTGAAGTGATGTGCCCAAGGCCACACAGCTAATAGGAGCCTGCTGCAAGATTTGAACTCAGGCCATATGGCTCTCAAGCCTGCATGATCCCCCACCACAGGAACAGCAGAACCCCGGGATGCAGTGTTGGATCTTCAGTGGGTGAGTGATGGGATGAGGCTAATGTTACAGAGGGCTAAACATTTCCTCATTCACTCAAGATTTGTCAGCCTTTTCAGGACATGTTTGTGTACTCTTAAGCTCTCTTCTCCTTTTTTCGCTAAGCTCAACCATACAGTAACAGAATTGTGTGACGTGACAAATTTAGTTACTGCCCTTCAAAACTCCATGCCTCATTTTCCTTGTAGATCACGAATCTCCTGGTGTCATTATTTAACAAGTTTGTTTTCAGCACGGGAAGCTCTTCCCCAACAGCAGCCCAGATACGTGGCTTGCAGTCTGTTTTTGCCCAAGGCAAGGAGCTGTGTTCCCAGATGCTCACGATGACTGGACAGAACCAAGACTGCAGCGAAAACGCAGTGTTGGGAACCAGGAGCAGGTGCCGTGCGCCTTCCAGAGAAACAGCCTGATGGCCTCTGTCTCTGGCTAACTACTCACCCAACAAGTGCTTCTGAAGGCCTCCTGTGGGCCAGGTACCATGCAAAGCATGGGGAAAACGTTTAAATTGACATTCTGCCATTTTGCTGCAAAGAAACAGAAGTCCCCTATGGACTTGAAATGATTTCTAACAGAGGAAATCCTCCAACAGAGGAAATCATTTCAAGTCCATAGCATTTCCAGTCCAGTGGGATTCTGTGTTTGTGGTGATGACTTTGAAGAAAGCTGAAGAACACCTGACAAACTTGGAACCATAAGGGTATTAAGATGCGTTTTTGGTTTATCCGTTCGTGCAACATGTTACTTCACCTCTTTCCTCAGAAGCTTTGCTACAGGTTTCTGGCCAGTATCACCGAGAGCGGACACTGGAGAGTTTGTTCTCACACTGAGATCCAGATTGGAACTTTGAGGGAGGGAGGAGGGGACTGCTCCTCTTCCCCAACCCCGCCCCATCCAGGCCATGCACCATCTGGCCACGTAACGATCAGAGGGTCAGCTCCAGAACAAGGCACCCTGGGTTGGGAGCCCAGCCCAGCGGCTTATGAGCTGGGTGGAATTTGCCCCCTCTGTGCCTTACCTTTTCTCACAGGTAAAGTGGAGCTGATGCTGATATCTGTTTGGTGAGCCCTTTGTGGGACTGGATGAGCCAATGCCGGCACAGTAAGATTTGGGTGTGTTTTCTGTTTCGCTGCTGTTGCTATCACTGTCGTCATTATCGTCTTCTCATCTCCTCTCCACCTCCTCATACTTCATGCTCCAGCGATGTTGCTTGCCATGCCTCCAAATGCCCCATGGGCACTCACCCTCCCATCTCTTTGCAACTGTTCCCTTCACCTAAAATGTTTTCTTCTTTTTCCTCTTTCTTTCTCTTTCTTTCTTTCTTTCTTTCTTTCTTTCTTTCTTTCTTTCTTTCTTTCTTTCTTTCTTTCTTTTTCTTTCCTTTCTTTCTCTTTATTTCTTTCCTTCCCTCCTTCCTTCTTTCCTTCCTTCCTTCCTTCCTTTCCTTTCTTTCTCTTTTCTCTCTCCTTCTTTCCTTTCTTTCTCTTTATTTCTTTCCTTCCCTCCTTCCTTCTTTCCTTTCTTTCTCCTTCCTTCCCTTCCTTCCTTCCTCTTTCTCTCTCTCTCTCTCTCTCTCCCTTCCTTCTTTCCTTCCTTCCTTTCTCTCTTTCTCTCTTTCTTTCTTTCTTGGATGGAGTCTCACTCTGTTGCCCAGGCTGGAGTGCAGTGACACAATCTTGGCTCACTACAACATTGGCCTCCAGGGTTCAAGCAATTCTCCTGCCTCAGCCTCCCGAGTAGCTGAGACTACAAGCATGCACCACCATGCCCAGCTAATTTTTGTATTTTTAGTAGAGATGGGGTTTCACCATGTTGGCCAGCTAGTCTCAAACTCCTGACCTCAAGTGATCCGCCTACCTCGGCCCTTCGAAGTGCTGGGATTACAGGCGTGAGCCACTGCGCCCAGGCTGCCTAGAATATCTTCTACCTGCTGCTGATAAGGTAGACCAAAATAAAAAATCAGAGGTAATTAACCTAGGAATGATCAAAACTTTGTTTTTATTCCTAGATAAGAAGTCATTTAAAATGAAAGTTACCAGTCAGAAAAAAAAAGTTTAAGGTCAATAACAATAGCTATCATATTTTTTGAATACCTCCCCTATTTTTGATTCCAGGAACTGTAATAAATACTTCATATGCATGATTTCACTGAATTGTCCCAACAAGCCTGAGAAGTAAATATTATTGTCTCTTTCATCTTTTAGATGAAATAAATTAATGTAATTATGGAGGCAGGAAAGAAGCCATAGGGATAAAAGAAGGGAGAAAAAATACAATTGGCTGAAATAAAATAAGAGCAGTTTTCCTTCTGAGTAATGGCTGCTTTCTGGTTTTTTGTTTTTTTTTTTTTCTGTGAGCACCTCTGATGTGCCAGGCACACACTCAGCTCTGCCTGCCTGATTTCTCCTCCTAACAGTAACAGGCAGGCAGCCGCATTTCACAGCTGAGAGTTACCTGCAGGCAGAGGAAGTACTTGCCCAACATCACACAGAACTTAAAAGGGGTAGGACTGGGACTTGAACTCAGATCTGCCAGACCCCAAAGCTCATAAGTAAAATAAGTTTTCTCTGGGAAGACAGAGGGGAGTGCAGCTCTGGCAATGACTGATTAGGATCTTCAGGACCAAACCTGCAGTAAGTGCAACTAGAAAAGCTAGAAGGAACTGTAACAAAACATTTGTCTGGAGGCATCTGTGAGGACTTGTGGGACCAAAACTGAAAACAGAAGAGAAGTCAAGAAAAGCCGGCAGGACACTTGAGGATGTATTTCCCCTCGAGGTGAAGGCAGGGTCTGTGCAAGAAAGAGCCAACTGAGAAGGTGAAAAGCTAAGGAGAGCTCTGAGCAGCCTCTTAGGTCCGACAGGGGAAAGGGCTCTGAAATACTCGACAGGCTTTTATGCCCTAGGAGTGAGCATGAACCAGAAACGCAGCAGACCTCCTGAGCACTGGAACTCCTCGATGACTCAGCCCTGATGTGAGGAAGATGATCTGCTCTGACCAGAACAAAGGAAGTCCTCTGTGGATGGAGATACTGTCAGACCTCAAATTGTATCATCAATGTTTCATACATGATGTCCAGCATCCACTAAAAGTCACCAGACAGCTGGGAGTGGTGGCTTACGCCTGTAATCCCAGCACTTTGGGAGGCCAAGGTGGGCAGATCAGGAGGTCAGGAGTTCGAGACCAGCCTGGCCAATGGAGTGAAACCCCATCTCTACTAAAAACACAAAAATTAGCTGGGCGTGGTGTTGGGCACCCGTAATCCCAGATACTTGGGAGGCTGAGGCAGGAGAATCGCTTGAAACCAGGAGGCAGAGGCTGCAGTGAGCCGAGATCGTGCCACTGCACTCCAGCCTGGGCAACAG
Source organism: Colobus angolensis palliatus (assembly GCF_000951035.1). Lineage (NCBI taxonomy): Eukaryota > Metazoa > Chordata > Mammalia > Primates > Cercopithecidae > Colobus > Colobus angolensis. The sequence continues at coordinate 4,006,726 of NW_012114522.1, read as the reverse complement.
AGCAAGACTCCTCAAAAAAAAAAAAAAAAAAAAAGTCACCAGACCTAGGACACATGATTTGAGCAGAAACAAACATTAAAATTAGATCATAGAAAGAGACTGAGGGTTAAAGCTGGGGGCGCTGTTGGGGAGTGGGTCGTGCTCTATTTCTTGACTTGGTGGTGTTTTTCCAGGTGTATATTGCTTGGATAATTTGCTAAGCTGTAAATGTGTTGTACTTTCAATAACAAAGTTCATTTACGAAACGAGGTGACAGGTGCCTTCTCACCTTCAGAGAATCCAGTTGGGCTGTCTGTGCTGGCCACTCCGGCTCGGGGACAGGCCAGGACTCTGAAGACGATGAGCTTTGGAGGACACTGTGCATTTCAGGATTCAAGAGGTATGTCTGAGCTGGAAGGGAAAATTCTCAGTCAAGCCTCCACCAGGAACCTAGGTGAAAAGTCTACAAGTGTCTGGGCCCTGCCATAACCTTCTTCACTCTCTAGCCATTCCCAGATCATTCCTAGATCCCATGCCCCGGCGCAGAGGCCCTCTCAGATGCCTTTGAGCTCTCCAAGCACCTCATCCACACGCCTCTGATGGCGCTCTCATGATCTTGGGACATCCCAGAAAACTGCCTGCCTGCCTCGCCTTCCCCTACCTGGCTGCAAGCTCATTCCATGCAGGGACCACAGCCTTCGCAAGCCGGCTTAGCTTCATAAGCCCAGAAACACCTATGTGGGATCTGGCACATGGTGGCCCTCCAGACATGTCCAGTGAAAAAATAACCCAATCGGTCTAGTACATGTCCTTCTTTGAAAGGGGATGAAGCTGAGCCAGAGAGGGGAGGAGACTTGCCTGGGGCCAGAGAGAGAAAATCAGTGGCAGAAGCAGACCAGCTAGGATCTGTGCCTCTCCAACTGTGAGAACAGGTGCCAAGTCAGGGTGTAGGGACAGAAGGCCAAGGTAGAGAAGGACAGGCCCATCCTGAGGCATCAAAGACTGAGAACAGGTTTCTCTGGTCATGTACTGACGTCATGCTATGTGCCAGGGGCCAGACACTCCAGAGGAAGGTCATGTTTTCCTCCTGTTAAAGAGTGTATGGCTCAGAGAGGTTAATGAACTCATCTAAGACCACATAGCTGGCAAGAGTAGAATCTAGAAATAAGAACCACTAGATGAACAGATCTCAATAGCAGCTCAGTCTTAAAGGTAACACCATCCAGACGTTCTACATATTTTTATCAAGCACCTGATCCAAACACAGCACTAAACAAATCCTTAGGAGCCCCATCCCACTCCCACGCTCAGGGTAGTAAGCTGCGCTTAAACAAGACCCAACCAAATACCACCTGCTTCTCCAAAACTATTGAAATAAAAAAAAAAGTAAAAGAAGGCCCAGGAAAATTCTGTCTGGTCAGGTAGTGGCTTAATTTTCTTTTTAATAATAAAAATAGGCCAGGCGCAGTGGCTCACACCTGTCATCTCAGCATTTTGGGAGGCCGAGGCAGGCAGATCACATGAGGTCAGGAGTTTCAGACCAGCCTGGCCAACATGGAGAAACCCTGTCTCTACAAAAATACAAAAATTAGCCAGGCATGATAGTGGGTGCCTGTAATCTCAGCTACTGGGGAGGCTGAGGTGGGAGAATTGCTTGAACAGAGGAGGTGGAGGTTGCGGTGAGCCGAGATCACGCCACTGCACTCCAGCGTGGCTGACAGAGCGAGACTCCATCTCAAAAATAAATAAATAAATGAATAATAAAAATAACAGAACCAAAAAAAAAAAAAGCACTCATGTTACCATCTCTCTGAGTAACCATGGCTAGTACTTTAGTTGCTGTCCTAGCCTAAGTTGCAGATCAGACCCAGACGTGCACATAGAATCATACAGTTATAATTATATGAAACACTCCATATCCTAACAGTTTTTTTTTTCTTTTTTTGAGATGGAATCTCGCTCTTTCACCAGGCTGGAGTGCAGTGGCATGAGCTCGGCTCACTGCAACCTCCTCCTCCCGGGTTCCAGCAATTCTCCTGCCTCAGCCTCCCGAGTAGCTGGGACTACAGGCACCCACCACCACGCCTGGCTAATTTTTGTATTTTTAGTAAAGACGAGGTCTCACCATGTTGGCCAGGATGGTGTCAATCTCTTGACCTTGTGATCTGCCCTCCTCGGCCTCCCAAAGTGCTGGGATTACAGGCACGAGTCACCATGCCTGGCCCATATCCTAACAGTTTTAAACTTAGTAGAACATGGTAATTCCCATGCTGCTGCATGGTGGTTTCAGTACCATTTTAATGACCATGTTGTATTTCACTGATTATATGGGCTCGTTAACAATATTGAGGGTTTCCCCCAATTTTTCACTATTACAGATGCACTGGCAGGAACATGCCTGTCCACAGAATCTCTCCACATACAGAATTGTCTACCTAGGATGAGTTTCCAGGAGTGAAACTCTAGCACTGAGGAATTTGAACGTTTGTATTTTTCCAGTGTGTTCTCATTGTGAAATAAGAAGACAATGCCACACAGGAAAGGGGGAGGGAGAAGTGGGTCCCATTCCTTTTAGTAGCATGAACGTGACAGTGGGCATCTCCCCCCTGGCCCACCAGTCACAGCGTCCTGCTGGCCTGGACTTGTTCTGAGCACACACGCTTTTCCTGATCAAAAATCACACTGACCTCTTAGAGCTGCCGTCATCTCAGACTTGACGTCCAGGTGGTGGCTTGTCTGCAAGAAAACACACCTTGGCAGTTACTCCGCATGACACTGGAGGGACAGCCTTGCACAGAGCACTGCAACTGGGCCAAGCAAGGCCATCACCCCTCCCCGAAAAAACTGCATTCTGTGTAGGACCAGCCCTGCCTGTGTGCATGAAGGCCTCCCTCCTCTTCTCTCCAGGATGCTCGAAGGAGAACAGGAATTGGTTTTGCTCTTAGGAAACACAGGCACAGAAAAATGATTCCATTTCCTTTTCTCAAATTAAATCTCCAAACGGAGACAGTAATAAAAGTGCTTTAGAAACCGCTATTAAAAAACATTTTAATGAGGACATCCGGTGCTCTGATGTCTCCCCTGGGGCCCCTGATTTAATCACCCAGGAATTCAGGTCAGGCTTGGGTCTGAGTGCACCACCGCACAGACCAGTGTCCTCCTGGTTCCGCACTGCACGGGGCAGGTGAGAAGTGAGATGGCAATGATCACTCAACTGATTGGCCCACGGCCCCCAGGTGGTTGAGTAAGAACAACTGCTGGATCTTCAAGGCAGGTGAGAGTTGTTTCCAGACCGGCAGCCTGGATCTCGCTTCCTCCTGGGTGTTTCTGCGATAGCTGTCTTCCCTGTCTCCACTTCCAATACCCTGGTCACACTCTTCCTCCAGGTATAGGAGACCATCTCCATGTCTGAAAGGGCCCTGCCCTCTCTTTCTGTCTCTGGTGAACTTCTACATAGATGTCAAGGCCCAAGTCAAATGTTGCCTCCTCTGTGAAGTCTTCCCTGACTGCACCTGGCATAGTTCAGCCACTTGCCTCTCACACAGCCCCTCCTGTGCTGCAGCGGCACCTGGGTTCTATGAGGGCCCCCTCTAACCTGAATTGACTGGTGGAGGGCCTAATACTCAGGGACATGGGTAATGGCTCAGCCGTCTTCTGGTAGTGACCGGATCACACCAGCACTCCTGGGAGCCTTCGGTACCAGGCACAATGCCTGCTCCTAAACGGTGCTCTTACAGCACTTCGCTGTCGCTGGTATCAACACTGCTGTGGCTTCAAGCACCATGGACTCTCCCACCCCCGTGCCTGTGCCCAAGCAGGTCTTGCAGCCTTGAGACCTTCACTCCATCTTTTCAGCTGTTAAATCCTGCTTTCTGTCCTTCACGGCCGGGCCTGGGTGCTTCCTCCTCCTCCAATCTGTCTCTCTCTCCTCTCTGCTTATTTCCAGTGCTTTGAATGAATGCCTTTTATTGCCCCTGGGTTTAGAGTCAGGTGTCTCCTCATTAGATAGAGACTCCTTCAATGAGAGACTGAGGTTTTGTTTGCCTTCGTAGAGGATACACCGGCAGAGCAGCCTCAGGTGCACTCAACTGACTTCTGGGTGGCCCTGCATTCAGTATGTGATTGGGGTGCAAGGACCCTTGTTTGCTTCTAGCTCGTCAACTACTGCATGGGCCTGGAGTGGCTGGAGAGGGGCTGTGTGAGAGGCAGAGCTGGGCTTTCTCAGATTGAGTCCTGGCTCTGCCATTCACTGATTCCATGATCCTGGCCAAGTCAGTTGACTTCTCCGAGCCTCACCCTCTCCATCTGCGGAACGGAAATACAGGACCAATATGTTCTTTGTAGGAGTCCACCAGAATGAGATGAGAAGGAATGTCCACTAAATGCCAGTGACACAGAGTAAGGGACAGATGAAGACTTGTGCTACATTCTCCCGAGCCCTGCCTCTCTCCCCACGTAGACTTTTAGGGGAATACTCTAAGTTTCATAAAGGCAGGAGTTCAAGAGAAAATAATTGCCTGGATCCTTGGAGGCCCAGGCTTGGGGATTTGCAGATTTAATGAACTGGGGGAGTTCAGGGTTTTGAGGGACAATTCTTCAATCGTCTGAGTATGACTGCCCCTTTTTTAGACCAGATTCCATTTTCAAAGGCCCACAACTAGATCTCATTGACAAATACCCAGAGGAAAGCAGGAGGTGGCAGGAGGAGGTAAAATTAGCATCTTCCTTACTAGGTCACCTACCTCTTTGCCCCGACCGGATGACTCTCCCCTGCTAGTGCACCCAAGGGCCCTGGCTGTGCCCAGGGGAGCAAAACTGAAGGTTTGCTTGGAGGTGCCCCGAAAGCTGTTGGGTGTCTGTGTGTGACAGGTGCGGCGCCAGGCATCTGACATGGGGTCTTATTCAAACCTCACAGAGCCCCATGGGGGGACAGCAGCCTCCACCCGGCTGAAGACGACAGGTGGCTTAGGCAGGTGAAAGGCAAGTGCCAAGTTCATGAGATGGGTAACTATTGAGAATGAAGTGGTCATCATCTGCTGGTGAATCTCTGTGCCCAGAGAGAGGACAGGAAACCAGCCCCCAGGAGCACAGGAAGCTCCGGAGTCCTCTGTTCTCTGATGGGAACTTCCATCTGTAGATTGGACCTCAGGGGCAGACCCTAGGTGGGGGCAGGAGAGCCAGCTGCCATCCTAGCCAGTGCTGTGACCCAGGTGAGCCCCAGCACCCCTCTTCTCCTCTCCTTTGGTACCCGGGCCTCTGCCTCCAAGGTCTCAGGGACAGGGTAACTGAGTACAGACAGCAAAGGTGTCTCATTTCACGCTTGTGAATATCAACAGACTAGGTCCAGGCAAAACACAGGAAAAATAAAAGGCCCCCTGGGGCTAGGGGTCGCTAGGGGGATAGGAGAGGAAGCAAAACAGGCCCAGCAAGGTGCCCTGAGCCCTGCTCACTCAAGGCGTCCAGGAGACAAGGTGGAATTAAGAACTCCAGAGAGGTTTTAGGAATCTGAAAACAGCAGGAGCCTGCCTTCCCTGAGAGCCCATCTCCAGCTAACATCAGGGAGGTGGCAAGACCCGTGTTCCCAGCAGAAGGAAGAGTGACCTTTGCCATGGCCAGCCTGACCTCGTGGGATTCCCTCCATCTCCAGAACAGGCACCTGAGCTGGAGAGAATCAGCACAGCAGGAGGAAGGAAGCCAGGGCGGATACAAGGATGACCCATGGATGCTAGTGACCCGGGCGGTACAACAGCAGATGCCAGCACAGACGGTGGTGCCAGCACCCATGGCCCCCAGCCCATCGCCACATGCCTGTGGAAAGGGCACTGGGGCTGAACCAACTGAGGCTCAATTTCCACCACCCACCCAAACCAGGACAAGCAAAGAAAATGGAAATACAAAGATTCAGTCACGTGCAGGGAGGGGAGGTGGTCACTGACTGCTGCCTGCATGGGCACCAGGCCACGCCACCTCCTCCTGAAAGGGTAGAGCTTAGTGGCCCCAGCCCGAGGCCCAGCCCCCACCCCCTCAACAGCCCTGGGACGTGCTGAGGCTCAGGGTCCCCTGTGGACCCTTGCAGCAGGATGCTGGGAAGATGGAGTAAGCAGATCCATGGAGAGCGTGCAAGGCGGAGGGCAGTGTGAGCCTTGGCCACCATGGCTTGGCTGGATAAATGAAGGCAGCCTGTCCAATTGGGACCCTAGCCCAGCCCATGCCCCCGTCCCAAAGGTAGGGGCCAGAGAATGGGAGCGTCTCAGGACACTGTGGGCACTAGGAGCCCAGGACCCTCCAGAGGTGTTCCTGGAAGGTACATCAACCCTCCACTGCCTGGCTGGAGTTCCCAGGACCTGTCCCTTGCTGCTCTGGCACTTCCCACCTCCAGCCCATCAGAGTCTCCTCAGCCATCCTGGCAGTCCTCCTGGGCTCCTATCTAGAGCCCAAAGGCCTCCATCGGGAATTCCATCTGTGTCCTCTGAATCGAGAGTTACTGTCCATCAAGCAAGCAGCACTGGATCTGCTTCCTGCCCGGCTACCAGTAGGAGGAGCTGCCAACGCCACTCCCACCCTGCTCTCCACTAAGAACCAAGATGCAGACACCCCGCCGGGGCACAGGTGCCTGTGACCTCCCATCCAGCCCAGCCTCTCCCCACTCCTACCCATGGCTTCCCATCAGCCCAGCCTCCCCCTACTCCTTGCCTGGGGATCACTCTGCAGCCTGGAGTTCTTTGAGTTTCTGAAACACATCATACTTTTTTTCACTTTCAAAAGGTCTGTCAGGGACACCCTGGTCCATGGAAGCATGTCCGGGCCCAGAAACACATCCTTATAGGAGATGAATGAATCCATCTGATGACATTATTATAACTCTCCCTGCTCTCATTCTGGACACTCAAATGACAGATGAGGAAATGAATGAAAAAATTTGATTTTCCAGATAATTCTACTATAGGGAGAGAATATGCTGACAATTTTTCATCCATCCATCAGATACTTCAACCTGTGTAATAGCTCTATTTCTCATAGGAAACTTAAAAATTAATGTTCCAGTGTATACATCATTCTCTGTGAGTTTGGTCATTGTAAGTCAGTCTATCCAACCCCAGTGAACATTTCAATTCTAGCTCAATGGCCTAGGAGAATGGGGAGCAGCCCTTGGAAGGTGGGCCGCTGCTATGATGTCCCCTCAGCAGACAGACAGCTGGCCTTCCAGGGTGACACCAGCTGCATTCGCTGTTTGATACTTTCACAACCTGGAACTCTGCTTTTGATTTTTTTTTTTTTTTTTTTTTCGACGGAGTCTTGCTCTGTCACCAGGCTGGATGGAGTGCAGTGGTGTGATCTTGGCTCACTGAAACCTCCACTTCCCTGGTTCAAGAGATTCTCCTGCTTCAGCCTCCTGAGTAGCTGGGACTACAGGCATGCGCCACCACACCTGGCTCATTTTTGTACTTTTAGTAGAGACAGGGTTTCTCCATGTTGGCCAGGATGGTCCCGATCTCCTGACCTTGTGATCTGCCTGCCTTGGCCTCCCAAAGTGCTGGGATTACAGGTGTGAGCCACCGTACCCAGCCTGCTTTCAATTTTATCTCACTTAACCCCCAGATATCAGGTCTGTAGTGGATCTCAAGGACTATGAAGGCACTTTGACAAAATTCTGCTCTTTTCTCACCCCTATTCTAGTTCTGAAGGAGTCTTGTACCCCTTGGGCAAAGAGAAGAGCAAGAGACTGGGAGCCTGGGGCTCTGGATTCAAGTTCTGCCTATGGACCGAGTCAACAAATGGCCCTGAACATGCCTCTTGGCCTCCAGGCCTCCATCTCTGCTGTGCAATGATTTGGACCAGAAGGGACCTCTGAAGGCTGTGAGGGAAAGGAAGGATCGGAGGAGGTTGGCCTTGCAGAGACCAGGCTGGGCAGAGCTGCAGAGGGAGACTCAGACCTGGTGCCAAGGGGCTGAGAGCAAGTCCTATAGGCAGAGCCTGGAGGGACCGTGGAAAACAGTCCTGGCTGTGTTTACCGTGGGAGCTGCGTCTCGCCCGTGCACATAATGGGCGGAGCTGGTCTGGCAGGGGCGTTGCTGGCTTGTCCCCAGGAAGGGGGCTGCATGTATGTGTGTGGGCAGGCATGGCTGGGCACCCATGGGTGCCGACTGTAGTCAGGAGAGCTGGCATTCATCTCCACTTGCACTGCCTGTGTTACCCGGAGCACATCTCCTAACCTCTCTGGCCTCCATTTCCTCTTTTGTTGACCACTGGAAGAGGAGATTCTCATTCATTTGGTTCATTATTTCATTCATTCAACAAACATTCTTCCAGGTTTGTGGCAGATTCTCAGAGCCAGGCACTGGGAAGACAAAGATGGCTATGGAGTGGCTCTGGGCCCACTGGAGAGGGGCCTGCAAACTCCTGCAACAGCCGGGAGAGCTCCCTGCTCACGCCCCGTCATGCACAGCCACGTGCAATGGAGCACAGGGGAGGCTGTGGCTAACTCTCTGGTCTGCAGGGCTCAGAGCAGGCTGCCTGGGCAAGGTCACACCTGTACCTTGAAGGATGGACAGGAGGTCATGGGGTGACTGAAGCAATCTGCCAGAGGAAGTGGCCAGTGCATAGGTCCTGGCACAAAAGATCCATCTCGTGACACATGCAGTGAAGCTTGTATGATGCTAAATTACAATCACTCTTTGCATCTGTGCACTGCACCATTTCCTGAGCACTGTAAAGGGAAAGGATTGCCTGATGCACCTTCCCATGCCCACCCAGGGCATGGGCATGGGCACAGAGGAAAAGCCAGGGGGTGTCTTTTTGGATAGTGTCCGTGGATGGAGACAGGGAGGAAAGGAAGGGCTGTTTGGGCCAGGCCAGGGCATGCAAGGGACGTGTCCACACCCCATAGGAAGCAGAGACAGGGCCGTCTCTGGGATTCTACCTCTGGGACTCCCGGAGCCAGGAAGGTGGCTGCGTACTCAGCCAGTGCCACGTCGTTGAGCATGTTCTGTGCCAGCTCAGAGAGCAGGAGGTTCCCCAGCCCATGTCTGTGCAGCTCCTGCAGCAGGTGGGTGATCAGGCGGTTCCTCTCCTGGCACTTCTGGACCAGGGAAGCTATCTTGGCCTGAAAGGGAGGGAGGCCATGGATGCAGAGCTACCACCAGGGCTGTGTGGCTGAGCTAGGGGACTGGGGGCTGGGAGGGTCAGCTGAGGCCCCTACTCACCATCCCCAACTCTCCCTCCGCTCAGCGGAGCAGGCTTCTCCCTGCAACACCTCCCTGCACCCAGAAGCCAGGCTGCCTTCGGTGCAGACGGCCACACACACCCAGGGCCTCCACACTGCCCTCCCCATGGTCTAGGCTCAAGGCAGCAGGGGTCAAGAGCGTGGATTTGGGCCCCACCACGGACCAGCTCTGTGAGCAAGCTCCCCTCTGCACCTCGACTTGCCCATCTGTACAATGGGGGTTGTCACGGACACCAGGATAAAAGGAGATGGTGCAGGGAGGCACCTACCAAGTCTCGTGCTTCTATCCTTATCTCACATTTAGATAGCACTTTATAAGGGATTGTGGTCTTCATTCAAAGAAACGCTCCACAGCAAATGATGGCAATGAGAGGGAGGAGGAGGGAAGCCTTGCACTGTGGGAGCTTCACGGTCTGCTCTGCACTTTCCCAGCTACCACGTCTGCAGAGGCTCGGCAGGAATTAGGACGATTTTCATTTTAGAGGCGCCAATTTGAGGCTCAGACAGACACGGAAATGTGGGGTGGGAAATAACTTTAGGAACTGTGTGGCTCATGCTTCTGATTTGACGGCTGAGGAAACTGAGGCCCCAGAGGGAGGATGACTCTGCAGGTCAGCGGGAGTCCAGGGCATAACCTGGTTCTGCTGATGCCCAGCCCAGGGCACGTCCCTCTCCACTCTGCCCTGAGACCAGAAAGAAAGAGCAGAGCCCCCAGCTTCTCCCCAGATCCAGGCCCATGTTCAAGATGAAATGTGTTACCTTAACCAAATTCCATGTCCTGCTAGCAAAGAACATATGAAACCCCGTGGGCGAGTAATGACACTTCCGGGAGTTGATCTTAAACATAAATGTCTAGATACGTGGAGAAAACCTTTCTGAGAAAAACTGTACATCGGCTGGGTACGTTGGCTCACGCCTGTAATCCCAGCACTTTGGGAGGCCGAGGGGAGGTGGATCACGAGGTCAGGAGTTCAAGACTACCCTGGCCAACATGGCAAAACCCCATCTCTACTGAAAATATAAAAATTAGCCAGGTATGGGGGCGCATGCCTGTAATCCCAGCTACCTGGGAGGCTGAGACAGGAGAATCACTTGAATTCAGGAGGCAGAGGTTGCAGTGAGCCGAGATCGAACCATTGTACTGTAGCCTGTGTGAGAGAGCGACACTCCGTCTCAAAAAAACCAAAAGTGCATCACAGTGTTTATATACAATTAATGATACAAAAGAAAGCGAGATAGAAAGGAAGGTGCTTGAGCATACAGTGCAGGGGTGGTGATTTTATGAACCAAGGCGTCTCGCGCTTCACCCCAGCATGAACAGTGCAGCCTCAAAGGCTGGAACCCACCTCCTAGGTCACCCCATCGAGTGGGAACAGGAGGAGGCAAACGTACAGACATCGTAGGCTTTCAAGCACATGGGCAACATACCAAAGGAAAAGACATGGAAATGCCATGTGCAAGCAGGGGCTGCTGCTTTCTGTCTCCTTCATTCTTTCCAGTTTTGTTTTGTTTTGTTTTGTTTTGAGTCAGGATCTCACTCTGTTGCCCAAGCTGGAGAGCGTGATGTGATCTCAGCTCACTGCAGCCTTGACCTCCTGGGTTCAAGCAGTCTTCCCACTTCCGCCCTCCCAAGTATCTGGGACTACAGATGCATGCCACCACGCCCGGCTAATTTTTGTGTTTTCTGTAGAGATGGGGTTTCACCATGTTGCCCAGGCCAGTCTCAAACTTCTGAGCTCAAGCAATCCACCCGCCTCAGCCTCCCAAAGTGCTGGGATTACAGGTGTGAGCCATCGCGCCTGGCCCTTTCCAGACTTTTATACAATAGAGGTGGATTACATGTCTAATAGGAAAAATACTAAACTCCCTGTTTTGAAAGAGGCATTTCATATTGATTTTACGAACATATTACCTTCAGGGGAGTCACCGCCAACTTTGCTTCATGTTGCTTTTTCTGAAGTTCTTCAAGCTGAAATAAAAGCGACATTTTTGACATCACTGCACTGTCATTTACCACTGTCCAGAGTTTCTCCAGGCAAGCCGGGCTCAGAGCAGCTGGCAGTTGCCTGCCCTCTTTACCCTCAGAGGGACTCAGTGCTGGGAACAGGGGCCTTTCCCGCCACCTGCCCGGCAGGATCACGGGAGGACAGATGTTCTGAATACTCAAGAATCAGCTCTGCCCAGCTACAGTGGCCGGGGCCAACTCCACGCTCTCTTCTGAGTCTCCAAGCAGCTTGGCAGTTTTCTGGTCTTGTGGTAAATATACAAGTTCCTGAGCCAGACACCAGGGGTCCTAATCCTGGCTCAGCCAGTCGCTGGAACTGAGATCTTGTGCAAGACACTCTTTCTGCCTCAGTCTTCTTATCTGTGAAGGGGGCTTATATGAGTGCCCCCCCGCTGGTGAGAACTGTAGTGAGGATTCAGTGAACCCATTCATGTAAAGTGCTTAGAACAAGCCCTGGCATCTGTCAGTGATCAATAAACTCATGTTACTATTAGGGGCAGATGAAAGCTGGACACAGATTCTTTGAGACTGCTCCCTGTGGAGGGGGTTCCTATCCTCTTCCCTCAGATCTGGGCAGGCCTGAGAAGCCTTGACTCACAGAATGCAGTGGAAGTGGCCCTGGGGCCTTTGTGGGTCCAGCTTTGAAGAGGAATGGCAGCTTCCACTTTGGGTCTCTTCTGTTTCTGAGCCAGGATTTAAGAATCCCAAGTGCCCACTGGGGAGACGGTGAGACATGACAGAAAAAGGGAAGGCACAGGTGGGGAGCTGCCTTCCGCCACCC
>NW_012114522.1:3980462-3986933 GCF_000951035.1 Colobus angolensis palliatus | reverse complement strand
AAACTCTTCTTCAAATAAGACATACAAATGACCCATAAGCACGTGAAAAGATGTTCCACATTATTAGCCATCAGAAAATACAACTCAAAACCAATGAAAGACAATTTCCCACTAACTAGGATGTCTATGATAAAAAAGACAGCTAGTAGCAAATGCTAGTGAGGGTGAAAAGTTGGAACCTTCCTACACTGCTGGTGAGAACATGAAATAAAATGATCAGAGACACTCTTCCTCTTTAAAGCAACTGCGATTGAGATGTTCAGGAATTATATTACAAAAATTTCATCATAAAACTGAGAACTGCTAAAAAGAATCCTAGGGAAATTCTCAACCTGCAAAATACACGAACTGAAATTAAGAACTAAAGTGAATTTAAGAGCAAATTAGATTCATCCAAAGAGTACTATTTAGCTGGAAGAGAGATTCGAAGGAAATACTGAAACTGAGCAGAAAGAAAAGAGAATGAAAATAATTTAAAATATACTTAAAGTCTAATTCACGTGTAACTGAAGTTTCCACACACCCCTCCTCCCCACAGGCCAGTGACAGATAAGACAAAAAAGCAATACTAGCTCTTGTGTTGGTTGAAGGCACAGTGAATGAGTCATACTCAATTATTGCTGGTGGCATGGAAGGGGATACCACTACTTTGGAAAGCAATTTGTGATATGTAGCTAAGACTCAACAATATTCCCACCTTTGGAGCCCGTAGTCCCAGTTCTCTGAACTGTTTTATATAAACAGTTATCTGTAAGTTCATAGAAATAGCTCTAGATGTAACAATTGGGGAATAGTTAAGGAAACCACATCCACCGAATAGATTACCACACAGCCAATCACAGACAAAAAATCATAGATTACTACACAAACAGTCATACGCATGAGGACTATGCAGCCACATGGACAAATGAACATAAAACTCTACATATAACATGCTTTGATCTTACAAAAAGCACATGGGAGAAGAGCCAGAAATTATACCATAATGCTGAGGCTGTATTTTTCATCTATCAACTTGTTCAAAAATTGTAAAGTTGCTAACATTCAGGATAACAAGTTATGGGCAAATGAGTAGACTCGTTTCCAAAATGATGGCATCATTTTGCTATCATTTTGGAGGATTATTTGCCATTACCTATCACAATTAATGATTTATACATCCTTTGTTTTGCTGGAAATTTCCCATTTAGATATACAGCAGATGTATATGCCAAGAGATAAAAATGTTCATTGAAGCTGCGTTTGTAATGCAAAGAAACGGAAACAACTTGAATTTCCACCAGCAAAAAACTTGATTAAACAAGTTATGATTTGGCCTCATGATGACATAATACACACGATTTTAAATGAATGAGGTCACTTTGTATGTGTTGATATGAAAATACCACAAGATTCTTAAATGAGAAAATGAAGATGCAGAATAGTTTTGCACAGTATAATTTCAAACATGTACACATCTACACACATTCAGAAAGTGGGTAGATAGGGTTGAAAAAATATGGAAGTCAGAAAAGGTTGAGGTTGAGAAGAAGGAAAGCTTTTATGTTTTTTATTTAAAAAAATTTAGATGATTAAGATTTGCAGAGAGTTGTAAGAAATAATACAGAGAACTCTCTCGTACATGTTTTTTGAGACAGGGCCTTGCTCTGTCACCCAGGCTGGAGTGCACCCTGGTACATTTTGCCCAGTTTCCCCCAGTGGGAATATTTTGCAAAACTATAGTGTCATATCACAACCAGGAATTGAAATGGCCGCAATTCACTGAGCTTTTTCAGCTCTCTCCAGTTTTACGCGTGTGTGTCTGCGTGTTAAATTCTGTGCAATTCTGGTACCTGTATACTTTTGCATCTGCACCGCCATGTCATAGATACATCCACTTCCCTCTGACAGAGGAAGGGCTTTAACTTTTATTTATATGACACTATAAACTTGCTTGACTTTTTAAAGAAACCACACATGTGCATTTTTAAATTTAACAGAGAAGGGATCATAGAGTCTGTGTTTTTCTTCCTAGTACTGTCCTATACTTTAAAAATCCAGTACCCTAGAACTTAAAGTATAATACAAATAAAATAAAATAAAATAAATCCAGTACCTGCCCCCGACCGGCTGGAAGGGTGAGGGAGCGCTCAACTCATCCTTATCCACTCCCCAAATGCCCTGGGGTGTGGGAGCCCTGGCTGACAAGAGGGGAAAGAAAATGTTTCCCATACCTTGGTCTGGAGCTCCTCCTGGAGGCGGGTGGCCTCATTCCGAGATGCCTGGTGGGCAGCGCCCTGGTCCCGGAGCTGGCACTGCAGGGTCAGCACCCGGTGATGGAGCTGCTGGGCGCGCAGCCTGGGATCCTCCTCAGTAACCTCGGCCTCTGAGTCCTGGAGCTGCGGAACGCACGGATTTGAATGAAATTTTTAGGTTATCTTCCAAACAATTTGCCTTAGCCAACAAACTGTACCTGTTTCCCCACTCCTTAGTTTGTTTTCTTGTTTTGTTTTTTTCCCACTTACATTTCCCTTACAGTAAAACAGTTTTAGAAAATAGGGTAGCAGAAATCACTCCCAATCCGTTTATCCTGCAGAAGCTTTATTATCCATAGATTTTCTGCAGACTTCCTGCTAAGCCCCTCGACATGTGCATGTATAAGAGCGGGTGGTTCTGCTTGGTTTCCGGAGGGGGACGTTGGGGAGGGCCTGGAGAGTCCCAGAATACAGCCTGGAATATTAGCTTCAAAAATATGTGCAGTGGGGTGGCATTCCAGAATCTGCTGTAATAGATGCCAGTCACTGTCATACTGAAACAGGGTGATGAGTGAAATTGAATGTTCCAATCAAATTATGAGATGCTTATTACACTAAAGCATAATATATTTATATAAAACAGAAGATACTATATCTCCCATAGGCACTTTTCTTAAATCAATACAATTGCCTCTTACTCTTCTTGGATCTAACGTGAGAGTAGCGGGTTTCATTCAGATGCCAAAGGGAAATCCTGGGAGGGAGGACAGTGAGAGGGAAGAGGCTGGCTTTGCATTGTGGGAAGTGTGGCAAAATGGGAGAGGTGCTACTGCCCCCAAATGGTTTTGAAGTCTAAATTCTTATTTTTTTAAAATAACTCACATACATACACACAAGCATACATAAACATACATACTAACACATATTTTTCTATATAAAATTTAAAATACTATATATTTCTTTTGTTTTCTGCTTTTCTCCCTTAACACCATGTCCTGGACGTTTTTCCATATTACCAAATAATGTTGAAAATGCTGTTATTAGTATATACGCAGCCTCCTGTGGCCGTGCTGAACACTCAGATTATTCTAACATTTTGCTGTTACAATTGGAACTGTGACAAAGACTTTTGTACCTAAATATTTGGACATACCTCTGACGCTTTCCCTGAGATCATCAGGGGGTATTTCCAGGTCAACAATGTGGGCATCTTTTTTTATTTTTATTTATTTATTTATTTATTTATTTGAGATGGAGTTTCGCTTTTGTTGTCCAGGCTGGAGTGCAATGGCATGATCTCGGCTCACCACAACCTCCACCTCCCAGGTTCAAGCAATTCTCCTGCCTCAGCCTCCTGAGTAGCTGATTACAGATATGTGCCACCACACCCAGCTAATTCTGTACTTTTAGTAGAGATGGGGTTTCTCCATGTTGGTCAGGCTGGTCTCGAACTCCTGACCTCAGGTGATCCACCCACCTTGGCCTCTCAAAGTGCTGGGATTACAGGCATAAGCCACCACGCCTGGCCTGACATGAGCATCTTTAAGCTCTTGGTTTATGCTGCTAAGGTGGCCTTAGAAGGGAACAGCACTGCTGAAAGTTCCATTTGTGAAGATTTAGGAGCCCAGAAACTCAGATGCTTCTCAAACGCCCTTCCCCCTTGTGAAGGCAGTTCCCTTTTCCTTTAAGGCAGATTCCCTGGGAGTTGTAAGACCCCCAAAACTCATCCCGACCTAGCAGGGGTAGGTAGGAGGGGGAACCCAAGCTACCCTGCTTGGGAAAGAGAGACGAGGGAGAAGAGGAGGAGAAGGAAGAATCCAGGTGGCTCCATGGCTGCTGGGGCATCTCTCTTGTAATAAAATATACAATAGCAGAAGAAGATATTTTTAATTAATAGAAATATACACCACGTGGGCCTGAGATGCACAGGCTGGGCCCTGTCAAGAACAGATGGGTGCTCCGAATGGTCCCGTAAAATTCAGCTCCAAGACTTCAAAACAACTTGGCCTTTCTGGGAAGTACGTTGCCTCCTCTGCTTCCCTCCTCTGGCAGTGACCTGGACTGGGGCTTTGTCCCATGGGTCCTCAGAGAGCACCCAAGTATCCTCTAAAGAGAATGGCTATGCAGGTGGGGCCAGTCTCTTGTCCCATGGGACCACCCCACACAGTAGCCCTGCGAGCTGTCCAGTGAGTCTCCTGCTGTCTAGCAGACATCATGAGCACATGTGCTGGCTGTACACTGGCCTGAGATGGGCGGTGCTGACACTGCCCTCCAGGAGCTCAGGCTGGTGGGGAGAATGACAGGCAGGTAATTCAACATTCAATATAGTCTGATAAAGGGAAGCCAGGAGGCTGTGATGACCTGAAGGGAGCACTGAACAGAGACATCATCCAGTTGGGGGGTGGCAACTGTATAGCAACCACATTCTGGGTTGCGGGGACAGTACCAACTTGTAGCATTTGCCAGTTTCCATGGTATGAATATTCCCACTATGACTGACTACAAGCTACCAAAATGGTATAATTGAAGGCAGAGTTCAGAGGAGATGCACATGAGTTGGCTCTGACTTGTCTCTGCACAGAACCCAGCCTGGGGGTGGGGAGAAGCTTTCTGGAAGAGAGGCCCCCCAACAGGAGACTTAGAGGAGAAAGCTGGGTGCAGGGAGGGGTGGATGAAGAAGGTGAAAAATGAGGGCAGAGGTGGCAGCATGGAGTGTGGAGGCTGGGGGTGTAAGCAGCAACAGTGGAAGCTCCTGAGGGTCTCAGGGGCCAGAGCACTGCTCACTGTAGGAAGTTGGGATCTCATGTCCAGTGCAGTAGGAAGCCACAGAGGGTTCTAGGTCAAAGAGTAACACATCAGGTGTTGGTGACTTCCTGTCCATCACCAAGTCCCATGGACTCCAGCTCCAGTTTTCACTCCAAATTTCTCAACCCCAGTGTCACCTCTTGGCTATCCAGCCACCAACTCCTTTCAACCTGTTCTCCTTCAATTCACCCAAATCATTGTTCTCAGAGCAGGCAGATCTTTTTCTAGTATAAATTGGGTCACATCATTCTGCTCAAAACCCTCTGATGGCTTCCTACGACATCTAGAAAAGATCAAAACAAGGGCCTGCAAGCCTTCTACAACCTAACTTGTCACAGCTTCTCCAGCCTCATCTCACACTACACCCCTCCTTGCCCATTGGAATCCAGCCACTTTCTGTTTTTCCAATGAGCCAGCCTCTGTCCTGCCTCAAGGCCTGGCCACTTGCTTTTCCCTCTACCTGGAATGCTCTTCCTCGCTGCTCTTTTCTAACCTTGAAAGTCTCAGCTCAGTATTCAGCTCCTCAGATTTCCACACTCCTACTCACTGGTGTTGGACAACTATAGAATCTGGGGAGAATATATATAAGTAATGCTTTGCAGGCATTGGAAGATGACTGCTGCAGGTCCACAATCCTTAAGAAAAAGCATGCACAACAAGGCAGGCTCCACATTTTCCCTGGATTTCTCTCTGAAACGTTTTCCAAATAATGGTCCTGAAAATAGAGCCCAAGCTGAAAGTGGTAGTCCTTATAGATGGAGAAATAGAGCTTGGAGTTTAGGGATGCTAAGACTGCTGGGGTTTGTGGAACAAAGTAACAGGGAAGAGAGAACTGCAGAGAATAAAAGCCCAAATATTGTCCTAGAAATGTCCCTTGAGTCCTTGGTTGAATCATAAGCTCTGTGACACAGTAGAAGACTCTAAGCCTTGCAAAGAACAGCAGCTTGGAGGTTAATTGGTGAAGAGATGTCACAGGTCACACACTTCTGAGAAGATGACAGAGTTCTGGCAAAGCCAAAATGGAGAGGACTTGGTGAATGCTGTGGAACTCAGCTGATGTCACTGAGAGGCCATGCCCTAAGAGCAAGGGCCACACCTTAGGAGTAATATCAAGCCCTACTAGGTCTGAGGGCAAAACTTCAATAGACCTACACAAGAATAAGATGATCTGCTGATCATACAACTATCTGCCAGAATAAAATTCACTCAACATTCTTTGGAGAAAGACAATAATCAGGAATCTTCATAACATATTTTATACAATGTCCAACATAAAAGTTTTTGAAATTCCTAGACATGAAGAAGCAGAAAAAAATGTGACTGTTCACCAATAAACAAAATAGTCAATAGGAGCAGGCAAAGAGATGATCCAAATACTGGTGTTAGCAGAAAAAAAAAAACCCTCAAGGTCTTAAAAATAATTATGATCTAT
>NW_012114522.1:3973046-3975052 GCF_000951035.1 Colobus angolensis palliatus | reverse complement strand
TAAATAAATAAATAAACAAATAAATAAGAATTAAAGAACATTATAATACATAGATTTTTAAATAACATAACTAAAAAGAGAAATACACAAATGCACACTCAGAGTGGAAGGTTTTAAAACATGTCTTGGTTAATGACAAAACAAATAGACAACATAGCAGCAAAGACAGAAGATATTTGATTAGGACAATTAACCAGGACAATTAACCAGCTTGGCCTAATTGATATGCAATAATCAAACAATGTTCATTCTTTACAAGGGCATGTGGGATATACTGTTGGCCATAGACCATAACCTGGCAATAAAACAAGTCTCAACAAATTTTGGAAGACTAAAATAACATACTGTATACTTTCTGACAGGAATGAAATAAAACTAGAAATCAAGGACAAATGTATAACTGAAAAATTCCAGAGATGCTTAGAAATTAAGCAACATATTTCTAAATAACCCATGGGTCAAAGAATAAATCATAATAGAAATTAGAAGCTATTTTAGTTTTTTTTTTGTTGTTGTTATTGTTGCTTGTTTTTATTTCATCCTCTTTGACTTTAATTTCTAAATCAATAAAATAGGGCTAGCTATAACAATGTCTTTTTTTTTTTTTTTTTTTGAGGTGGATTCTCACTCTGTTGCCCAGGCTAGAGGGAAGTGGCACAATCTCGGCTCACTGCAACCTCTGCTTCCCAGATTTGAGCAATTCTGCCTCAGCCTCCCAAGCAGCTGGGACTACAGGCGTGTGCCACCACGCCCAGCTAATTTTTGTATTTTTAGTAGAGATGGGGTTTTATCATATTGGCCAGGCTGGTCTCGAACTCCTAACCTCATGATCCACCCTCCTTGTCCTCCCAAAGTGCTGGAATTACAGGAGTGAGCCACCATGCCTGGCCCTAACAATGTCATTTTGAGGCAATTTTGAGGAATAAATGATAGTACATAAATTTCCTGGCACATAGTATATAGGCAATACATATTCCTTATCTGTAATCCTTAGAAACTATTTTGAAGTGAACAGACTTCATCTCAAAATGTGTGGGATGCTTAGAGAGACATTTATAGCTTTAATTGCATAGATTGCAAAAGAAGAACAGCTGAAAATCAATGACCTAAGTTTTCAACACAAGAAGCAAGAAAAAGAACAGCAAATTAAATCAAAAGAAAGTGGAAGAAAGAATATAATGAGGTCAGGCATGGTGGCTCACGCCTGTAATCCTAGCACTTTGGGAGGTCTAGGTGGGCAGATTGCCTGAGCTCAGGAGTTCGAGACTAGCCTGCGCAACATGGTGAAACCCCGTCTCTACTAAAATACAAAAAATTAGCCGGGCATGGCAGCGTGTGCCTGTAGTCCCAGCTACTGGAAAGGCTGAGGCAGGAGAACTGCTTGATTATGGGAGGCGGAGGTTACAGTGAGCCGAGATAACACCACTGCACTCCAACCTGGGTGACAGAGTGAGACTCTGCCTCAAAAAAAAAAAAAAAAAAAAAAAAAAAAAAATAAAAATAAAAAAAAAAAAAAAAAAAAAAAAAAAGAATATAATAAAGATCTAAGAAGAAACCAATAAATAAAATACAAACAATAAATAAAATCAATAAAACTGAAAACAGATTCTTTGAAATGATTAATAACATTGTTGGGGGTGGGGAGGAAAGAGAGAAAGGAAAGAAGGAAGAGAGACAGAAAGAGGGAAAGGGAGGGAGGAGGGGGAGAGCAAGAGACAGAAAGATGGAGAGATAGAGAAGGAGACACAGAGAAGAGAAAGGAGGCAGAGAGGGTGGAGCAAGATGGGAGAGAAAAACAGAGACAGAAAATGCAATGAATGAATGCCAGGGTCTCAACACTATATATTCTACACATGGTGAAGGCCACCATAGGAATATTATGAGTGTTTTATCCCAGGACTCCCAACAGTCAAGAACTGTCCACAGATGAGGAGAGGGACTCAGAGAAGTCTGCATGTTGCCTGAAAGTCACAGTTCTGTAAGCACAGAGCCTGGTTGGAACCCTG
>NW_012114522.1:3960590-3972895 GCF_000951035.1 Colobus angolensis palliatus | reverse complement strand
CCAAGATGGTCTCGATCTCCTGACCTCGTGATCCGCCCGTCTCGGCCTCCCAAAGTGCTGGGATTACAGGCTTGAGCCACTGCGCCCGGCCTTCATTGCAACTTTCAAGACCCAATATACAGAATTAGGACTTGGGCCGCTTAAAAAACCCCAGGGTTGGAAAATGCAAGGTCTGATCTTAAAGTATGAACACTCTCTGGGTGCCCCGCTGGAGCCTAAGCAGAGGGGCAGGCTTGAATCTCCCATGGCAGGTGGGAACAGAGATCCAGGGACCACAGTGTCGAGGTGTGAGTCCCTGCTCCACCCCTCACGGGCTGTGTAACTGCGGTGACTGCATTTCTCTGTTTTCTTTGTACCAACCTTCTGTCATCTGGTAAGTGGTGAGAATGATTGTACCTCCCTCACAGGACTCTGGTGAACTGCATAAGTGAATGGGGTGGATCCTGGAACAGAGTTGTGTGTGATGAGTAAGCTGTCAGGCAGACCCAACCTACCGTGGGGCCATTGCTCAGGGACCTCAGAGCTTGCCCCTGAGCCACAGAACACCTGGGCCTCTTCTCCTCTTTCTCCATATGTGCTTCTTTCACTCCTGCTCCACCGACATTTCCTTGCAGGTTGTTGGCTACATCAGCGTTTCTCCAGACCAGTGATGGAGGGGGAGAATCAGTACCGCATCTAGAATTCCCAGCACCTGTGGAAGGTCCCGTCTGCCCTGCAGCCAGACTTGCTTCCTCCGCCAAGAGTGGCCCACAGGCCCTTGAAAGCAGCTGCCCTGCGAGTGGAGTCACCTGCACCTCTTTGTCTACAGCGTGAGTCTTGGCTTTTCCCTGGAGGTGCTCCCTTCCCCTCATCAAATGCCCCTGATCCGTGCTCCTCTGCAAGGTGACTTCCCTCTCCAGGACATGGACCCTGCGTAGAAGGTGCTCGTTCTCCCCGCTTAAGGCCCGGATCATGTCTTCTATTCCCAGCACGATATCCTTTATCAGCTCTTTGTAACTAACGCCAAGCTCCGAGATCAGCGCCTGGAGCTTCCAGTTTTCCAGGGTGACTTGCTCCATGGTGTCTTTGGATTTCCTGATACTCTCAGACATGGATTTCTGAAGTTGGCCCAGATTCACTTTCAGTTTTTCATTTTCCTCTTCAAGCTCCAGAATTTTGCTGTAACTCTTCCCATTGCAGTCTTCAAGGTCGGAGATGACCTGTAAATATTGGTCCAGTTCTTTCTTTAACTGAGAGATGTCCTCTACCAGCCTGTGGTTAGCCCGCTCGAGCCTGGATATTTTTGTCACCTCTCGCTCTCTCTCTCTTTCAAGGGCACACACTCTTTCATGGCACCGCTCTTGGTCTCCGTGAAGTTTGGTGGTGTCGTGTAAAATCTGGCATCGCTGTTTCTTCAACCCAGAAATGAGCTGACGAAACCTGCTCCTCACTCTCTCGAGGGCACCCCAGGGCTCCGCGGGTCCCTCTGGAGGGTTTGAACTGGCTTCATCCCAATCAGGCAGTGTCCCTGGGTTACCAGGAACTTCACTGGTGCCCAGGGCCATGGTCTTTCCCAGCTTATCACCTTCATCACTCTCTTTAGACTTTGCTTCTTCATCAGAACAAATACCCCGATTTCCCCAAACCTGCTGAGAGTGAGCTCTCTCCCCGCCACCGTGCCACTTCTGAGCAAAGCTCCAGTTCTCTCCCCCACATGCAGAGGCTGAGCGCCGCCAGCCCCCACTGCCTGGCTGCAGGGTGGACAGCTGCTGGAAACAAGCCTCCACCTCCTGTGCAAGCTCATCGATTGTGAGTGCACACCTATCCTGTCCTTTGCTCACAGCCTGTGGATTGTGACCCGTGGGTTCGCCCCCATCAGCTGATAAGGCAAATCTGGGAAACAGGGGCAGATCTGTCTCTCCTGCAAAGAAAAGCATTTCCTTGCTCTCATGTTCCTGGGAGTCAGGCTCCTTGGGGGCACCCCTGCACCCTGGACTGGATGCTTCTTGATGCGACACCTCATCCTTCTCCTTTAGTCCTTCGTCCTCCGGGCTTTCTCCTTGCAGAAGCAGAGCATTTCCAAGCCACATTTTGTTTTCCTCCTTGTCCCTAGCTGTCCTTCCAATGGCTCTGCCTCTTCCTGCGAGGAGCTGACTGACTGTTGGCCACAGCTCTGTGGTCTCGTGAGACCTGGAGAAGGTGGCTAGGGGCGCCGCTTCCTCCTTCTCTGATGACAGTCCTCCTCGGAGACCCCAGACATATCCTTCCACCCTTTCCCCCCTTCTCAGGGATTCGGGACCCTCCTTTGATACTGAGGCCTCCCCCTGTAGAAGAGGCATCAAAAACTCCTGCCAGGTCCCAGGGCAGCAGGTGGCAGCCTTGGTCTCTGAAGCCCCATTCTGGTCCTGCATGCCCTCTGTGGCTCCAGCCCCATTCTCCAAGCTCAGGTTCTGACGGCTTTCCTGACTTGCCTGGTGCTTGTCACCAGGGTTTTTCCCCTTCCTGCCCAAAGTCTCCCTTGCCTCCCCCTCTTCAGTTCTCCTCCCTAGGCTTCCTCCTCCATTGTTCCAAGTGTCTTTCAGATCCTTGGGGTGTTTTTTTGGAAATCGGTGATTTGAAACGTGGGGGGCCTCATGGGAAAGGTAGGCACTGCGGTCTCTTGCCTGGTGACAATCCCAGCTAGGGGGTCCTGTGGCTTTGGGAGGAGGTGGGGACCTGGTGGCCAACTCTTCTTGGGTTTGTTGTCCATCTGAGGGAACCTCCTGGAGCAGAAGTGGTCGCCAAGAAGCGGAGTCCCCAGCCAGCCCCCAGAGAGGGAGTGTGGACGTCTGCACCAGGAGAAAGGCCTCTGTGGCCGGGTCAGCTGCTAGATTTTCTGAAATCCGGGCCAGGTCCACGGGGAGGAGTGACTTGTCCAAGCACTCCCCTGGGGGGCAGCCACAGACCAGGAGAAGAATCTGTTCATCCAAGCTAGGCTCTGCCAGAGTAAGCTACGAATGGGGAGAGAAAATGAGGTGTGAAACAGCCCCTTCCTCCATTCAGCACCCCCACCTCCACTCACCTCCTGGGGTTCTCCATGTCTCCTCACCACTTGCACAGGGGACAAGCTCTTTCCCACACAGGACACAGCTGGTACCACCCTAGGGCCTTTGCACCTGCTCTTCGCTCTGCCCAGAATGTCCTTGCCCCAGATGCCCTCATGGCTCACTCCCTGGCTCCATTCACATCTCAATGCAAATGACTTCCTTGAGAAGGCCCTCCCTGACTCACTCTCGGGCCATCCACCCTGTGTCATCTTCTCCCACAGCACCCTCCATGCCCTCACACCATACTGTATATTTCTGTCTGTATTATCTAACTCCCCCTATAGCCCTGCCCCATCCAATCTACTAGTCATGGGCCACATGGAGCTCCTAAAATGTAGAGTAATTAAATCAAGGTTAACATTCAGTTCTGCCGTGGCACTAGCCCCGTGTGGCTCGTGGCTACCGTCTTGGGCAGCGCAGATGCAGACTGTGAATAGCGCTGCAGAAGGCTCTCATGGACGGGGCTCGTGCAGGCCATCCACTCCCTGAGGGCAGGACTTCATCTTTGTTCAACTCCTGGGCCTAGAACAGTGCTGGGCACACAGGAGGTGTTTCCTTGATATTTCTAATGTATTTTTATCTTCACTTATTTGATGTGTTTATCCAGAGAGAAGGAGCCCAGCTCACAGCAGAGGCCCCGGCTGGGCTGGGGGAAGCCTGAGGATGAATTCTGGTTTTAGCTAGGCTCACTGGGAGTCCCCGGGGGCTGCTCCCAGACCTGGCAGGCTGCAGGCAGTTCTCAGTGGAGCCCCTAGAATAGCTGGGAGAGGCTCAGCAGGTCTAAGACCCAGAAGAGAAGGACAGAGGGAGCATCTCAAAGGACAGAGGGAGTCTGAGCCTTTAGAGGTAGACATACAAGCAGCAAAGCCCTTCAGTCAGGGGGGCTTGAAGGCCAGGAGCGCTGCCCCTGCCTGGAGGGGTCACCACCTCCCTGCTCCCTGGAGCTGCTGGTGGGCAGCACTCCTTCCTCTGTTGTCTTTGCCTCTGTCTGCAATGTCCTTCAATCCAGACACCAAGCCACTGTCCCAGCTGCCCACAGAGAAAAGAGCATTTGCCCCAGAGAGGTATAGACCTAGAGACCTGGCTTCAATCCTGGGTGTGACCTTGAGCAAGTTCCTTAACCTGCTGGAGCCTCAGCCACCTCACCTGTCAAATGGGGCACCTCCGTGTTCTAAGACATTGCCCTGGGCTTCAAGGGAAGGGGGTGGTGAGGAGTAAGGCATATAGGGATGCGACGTCCAACAACAAAAATAAGATATGCATCATGAGCAGCACATGAATGAATGAAGAGATAATGGAGGGCGAGCAGGACATGAATGAATGAACAGATAACGGAGGGCCAGCAGGACATGAATGAATGAAAAGATAACGGAGGGCCTCTCTATTTAGAACCACACAACCACAGCCGGGCTCGCGGGTCCCAGCATGGCTCTGCTTCTCAGAGACGAGAAAATGGAAGTGGAGAAAGGCTACAACTGCCTCAGCCTCAGAGCAAGCCATGGGAGGTGAGTCGAGACACAGGCTCCTGACCCTCAGGGCCAGCATGGGGCAGTGTGGGCTGTCGAGCCTGGATCTCGGGGTCCACCTCCAAGCAGGGGGCCTTGGAGGAGTCACAGCAGCCCTTGGAGTCTCGTCTCCTCTCCAGAGCAGAGGTGGCAGCAACGCCTCGTGGGTGTCAGGAGGTGTCAATGAGAGGAAGCCTGTTCCATGGCAGCCCAGGCCTGGCACCCAGCTGACCCCCTTCCTCCCCACTCCCCATCCAGGTCTCAGAATGTTTCATTTCCTCTCCTCAAATCTCTCTCTCAACTATTCCAGAATGTTCTTCCAGACCTGGAGCTTCTTTACCCCTCCCACCTCCTGCAGGTGGCCACACACCCTGCACGAGACAGGGCTGAGGGGACCCAGGGGCACTGCACACGTGCACAGAAAGCCTCTGGGCTCACCTGTTCATGGCTGGATCCCGCCAGGTCTCCGGGGACCTCGCTTGTGATCTCCGGGCCTGGAGCCAAAACAGAAGAGGCCTGTCCAGGCCCGATGCAACTCCAGGTGCAGGGCCCCTCCGGACGCTGGCCTGGAAAGCAACAAGACCCGGGGGTTACAAAGACGCTCCCAGGGGCTCTGCCATGATTGCCTCTAGGGACCACGTCCCCTGGGCTTGGGTAAGATGGCAGCCCCTGCCACCCCCAACTGTGAGCCTCATCATGCCTCCCAAGGGCAGCCTGATGACCACCAGCACCTTGGTCAGGGGAGGAAGCTGAGGCTCAGAGATGTGAAACAGCCATCAGCAGGTGGGCAGAGGCCCCAGGGCTCCAAGCCACCTCTGCAGCCCACAGACTCCTGCACGGGACAAAATCCACCAAACCTTTCTGAGCCTCAGCATCCTCATCTGTCAAACAGGGTCATGAGCCTCACCCCAGCCTTGCGCAGCTGGCATGAGGACACATCTGACCTGGGTCGACGTAGCAGCTCTGCTCCCCAGAAATGGATAACGGGAGAACGCTGGCTGCATCAGTCAGCAGCACCACTGTGCTACACGTAAGCGGGATAATGCCACCCCTAAACAGCCCTTGAGGTTGGAGGGCTGGAAATAAACCACAGGTGCCCAGTTGGCCACCATGGCTGTCAGGCTTTCTGAGTGCAGGGGCTCTGGAATCCACGGCGGAGGTGGTTATGAGATATTATAAGATACTACCCAAGCCTGGCACAGTGGCTCATGCCTGTAATCCCAGCATTCTGGGAGGCCAAGGCAGGCAGATCACATAAGGCCAGGAGTTTGTGACCAGTCTGGCCAACATGGCAAAACCCCATCTCTACTAAAAATACAAAAATTAGCCAGGCGTGGTGGTGGGAGCCTGTTATCCCAGCTACTTGGGAGGCTAAGTCAGGAGAATCACTTGAACCCAGGAGCTTGAGGTTGCAGTGAGCTGAGATCGCACAACTGCACTCCACTCCAGCCTAGGTGACAGAGAGAGACTCCATTTCAAAAACAAAAACAAAACAAAACGAAAAAAAGAGAGAGAGATATTGGTTCACATCAGCGACAAGAGGCTTCTAAGCCCCAGCAGCTTCCAGACCTGCCAAGTGCGATTCTCACTGCCTCACACTGGAGGCGTCACCTGGGAAATGGGGGAACGCCTCCATTCCCTGGTCCTGGTCATCATATGGACTTCTGGGAAAGCATGTCCCTGCTGCCAACCTGCTGGCCTGTGAGGCCCCTTGGCTGGCACCCTCCCGAGGGCCAAGGGTATGAGCCTGTGTTCAGCTGAGCCTGAGCCAAAGGACCCTGGTGGGAGTCGCATACTCTGATGCCCCCTGCAGCAGCTGTGTGACCCTGAGTGTGGAACCCTACCTCTCTGAGCCTCGATTCTTGTCTGTAGAGAGGGGGGACCACCCCTTCCCCCTGCATCACTGGGACATGATGAGGAGGAAGCAAGCTAGCCTTTTGGTGGGTGTTGCCCGGGACCCTGTCCTCCACGCACCGCGGTACCCACGCACCTTCTAAGGCCCTTTGTCCAGGGGCATCATCGGACCGCAGGGAGCTCCGCCAACCTTGGCTTCTGCTGGGGTCCAGGGCCTCCTCCCTGGGCAGGGGCAGTGAGTTACCCTGAACACAGCCCAGAGCATCCTGGAGGAAGACAGAGCAAGTCAGGAGCCGTCAGTGTCCTGGCTGAAGTGTGCACTCCAAGCCCATCCCCGGGGGCCCCTCCCCAGCAGGGAGCTTGAGTCCCTTCCATAGGTGAGGAAACTGAGGCTCAGAGGGCAGAGAGCTCACAGCCTGGCAGCACAGCCCCGGCCTTGTGCTTTTGGTTCACCAGGCCAAACTGTCCCCTCTTAGCACTCGGACTCCTGTCCACAGATAATGAGGGCAGTGTTCAGCCCTCAGAGGAGTGTCTGTCCAGTCAAGAAGCACCCAGGTCCCCTAAAGCAGAGTCATGGACCAGACTGGTACAGTCCATGGCCTGTTAGGACCTGGGCCATACAGCAAGAGGTGAGCAGCAGGCGAGCAGGCATTACTGCCTGAGCTCCGCCTCCTGTCAGGTCAGCAGCGGCATTAGATTCTCATAGAAGCGTGAACCCTATTGTGAACTGCGTAAGTGAGGGATCTAGATTGGGTGCTCCTTATGAAAATCTAACTAATTCCTGATGATCTGAGGTGGAACGGTTTCACCCTGAAACTATCCCCCCGCACCCCCTGCCCATGGAAAAAGTGTCTTCCATGAAACCAGTCCCTGGTGCCAAAAAGGTTGAAGACTGCTACCCTAAAGGGCACCAAAGGCTCCCAGCTTCACTCTTCCTGTGTAGGGGTCCAGGGCCTCCTCCCTGGGCGGGGGCAGTGAGTCACCCTGAACACAGTCCAGGGCATCCTGGAAGAAGGCACCTTTCCTGTGCAGAGGTTCTTTCCACGTCCTACCCAGGGAGGAGGGTGTCTGCCCAGGGGATTTGGATCGTCCTGTCCTTCAACTGTCAATAAGCTCCAAATGCGACTGCCCGGTACCTTGGCAGTGCCCTAACCCCTGGACTTCTCCACAGCTTGGAGCTTCCCCAGCTGCTGCCCTGCTGCAGATCAGGATAATTCAGAGGCAGCTCCTTTCCCCCTGCCACGGGGGAGAGGCGTGAGACTGGCAAAAAAAACAAAAACCAGCTGTCACCCACCACCCACGAGGGGCTGGGCACAGGTCTCCTCTGGGTTCCCACGGCCCTGGCTGCTTCCACTATGGTGCTCCAGCCCGGTGCTGCTGGCTGGCTCACCGACCTACTCCACTGGACTGTGGGCTCCTTTAGGAAGAGAACGTGGCTTCATTTGGTCTGCACCCTCACCCTAACCTGTATACAGTAGGTGCTTAATAAATGTTTCATTCTCGGGTGGACAGATCGAACCTGAGGAAAAGCAGATGTTTTAGATTTACGAGTGCAGTCATTCAGAAAACATTTATTAGGCTCCTACTGTGTGCCAGGTGTGACTCTAGGCCAGGAGGAAATAGAAGTGAACAGGTAAGTGCCCTGTCCCCTTCTCACTTGCTCCCAAGGTCCTCACCTTCCCTCAGCAGACCCAGCATCTGACTCCCGGCTGGTCCTCCCACCTCCTTCAGGTTCTTCTTGCAGCTACGGGAGACCTGCTGATCTTCCAGGCTCCCCTTGGCTCCCCTCTGGCTACAGGATCAGCACGAATGCTGAAATCAGGTGCTGGTGCCCGTTTATGGGCTGTCGTCGCTGCCTGGGCACCTTGTTCCCACCCCTGCAGCTTTGCACCAGCTTCCCCTCACAGCAACCTGCTTGCCTGCCCCAGGGCATCCATGCCCTCCCGGTCTCTGCACCTTCCCATGTGCTGTTCCTGCCACCTGGCTGGCGCATCCTTCTTGGGAGGGGCCTTGATCACTTGCCTGCTTCAGGCAAAGTTCTCTCTGCTTCTTGCTCCCAGCCCCTTCCTTCCACGCACCGCTCAGGCCCCTGTGATGGCACTAAAATAGAAACTGGACCTGGTTGCTGCCTGCTTCTCACCCTTCAACGCTTCCTGTTACACTGAAAGAGAAACCTCCTCCGGCCTCACTGCCCCTACCTCCACTCCGCTACCCCCACCCACGTCTGTGCTCCTGGAAGGGACTCTTCTCCCCACACCTTAGAGCCTTTGCACACTGTCTGGATCTTTCTTCCCACCCTCTGCCCGGTCAACCTCCTCCCCTTCTGGGACCTGCTTAAAGGCCAATCCTTAATGAGGCCTTCTTTAACCTTCATCTCCCACTCTGGGTTGCTGGCCTCCTGTTGATCTGTATGATGGTTTGGGTCCTGTCCATTTTCTTCTCATAGGCCAGGGGCCTCAGCACTGGCCACATGATGGAGTCACCCAGAAGCTTTAAATAAGAACCTGTGCAGGAGCCTCAACCCGAACCAATTAACCCAGAGGGCCCGGGCAGTGGCATCCTGTCCTGACGGCCACCTGCCTGCACCCAGAGGGCCTGGCTGACTGCTGCAGCTGTCCACGTTCTCATAGTCCCGTTCAGCTGCTTCCTGTCTTTATCCATTTGGTTCCCACTCAACCAGAATTGTGCACCTTGTCAGCTGCTTAAAATCATCATTGGAGTGAGAGGGAAAAGAGAAAATGAAAGAGAGAAAGAAGGCATCAAAGAAAGGAAGTGAAAGAATGTGAATGACAAAGGAAAAGGAGAGGGAATAGGATAGGGAAAGGAAGAGACAGAAATTCAAAGTGAAAGGAGGAAGACAGAGAAGTCGAAGGAAGAGGAAGGACCACATAAACAGAAAAAGGAGGAGGCTGGGGAGGCAGCGTGGAGGCCACTCCATAGCTCAGAAGGTAGAAATGGTTACTGGTGGTGTATTTTTTGGATTTTATTATCATATCCAGGCTGACTTCAATGCAATTCAACAACTGCTCGCTGAGAACCTACTATGTGGCAGGCCCTGATCTGGAGCTGGGGACACGGCCATGGATAAGCATACCTAGATCCCTGCATCGAGGAGGTGACATCCCGTGGAGACAACCTACAAGACAACGCTGTACTGAAACATTGCCCATTGTCTAGTTTACCCCTTCATGTCCCGACCGATGAAGGCAGTACTCAGAGAGGGTGAGCCACTTGTCCAAGGTCACACAGTAAGTCGACGGGAGAACAGGAGCAGACCTCAGGTTTCTAAACTTGATCTGGAACTTTCTCTCTCCCTGCCTGTTCTATCAATCCGTCCTACATTTCAACCCTCAAGAAAACATTTGCCTGTAACTTAGTCTGGGCTCAGCTTTCATGTGCAATTATAAGCAAAAAAAAAAAAAAAAAAGAAAGAAAATGAGGAATATCAGGACATCCAGGCATAAACACGAACGTGTTAGAGGCCTTCTGGGCTTTTTTCTATGCATAGACATTTTCCTAGGCATAGACATTGTGTAAGTTCTATTTATACAAAATGTAAATTTTTACTTCATGAATTTTGCATTTAATGATATAGAAGGATCATTTCTCTACAGGATCTTCTGCAGTGTGGTTTTTATAGCTACCTAATATTCTCTGCTATAAGGGAGAGGAAAAAAGGGAGAAAGTTCCAGATCAAATCAGTTCCCTCGTATTGGGCAGTCGAGTTGTTTCGAATTTTTACCAACTACAAGCAGAGCTGAGATACACATGACTGTACATGACTCTTCTGTACCCTCCGATCACTTTTTGGATATATTCGTGGAAGTCAAATGGCTGAGACTCAGGCATAAACCTTTTTTTAAAGGCATTTAATACTTATTGGTTGACAGCTCTTCCAAAAGGATGTGTTCATTTATACTCCTGATAGCTCCAACACCACTTGGCTGCAGGCCCTTTTAACCTTTGACAAATGTACTGAAGAAAATGAGATCCTGAGGTTTTTCTCATTGGCGTTATTTTTTAACTAATGGAGCTGACCATATTTTTTTATGACCATTGGCCATTTTGTACTTCCTTTTATATTATTTGCATGTTCACCCCTTTTGCCTGTTTTATTTTTTGACATTACTAACACTTAAAAAAAAAAAAAAAAGCTCTCGCTTGCTGCTGGAGAAACAAACGTGTAATATGCCATTCTGCACAAAAGCAAGCAGCGAGCAAGGCTGCCTGGAATTCCCCCAACAACAAAGAGATTCACGTAGCTGCCACCAGGGGTCACTCTACGCACACTGCCAGGGCACAGAGGCTGGCGGGATCATACAGTCATTCGTAAAGCTCCTGACATTGGATCGTGATCTCAGCTCTGGGATGACAGTGGACGAGGACTTTTTAAGAACTTGGCTTTTCATCTCTCTGCACGAGCATCTCTGGGACCCTCCAGGCCAGGCACAGCCCTGTGCCCACCTCTGCAGTAGCATCATTGTAGTGTCATGGTTTGCAACTGTGTCTGTTTCCCCTATAAACTTTTGGAGGGCAAGATTCATGCCTGGCTCACTGCGCCTGAGACATGGCAGGTGCCTAGTGCACACTCACGGGAAAGCATTCAGACCCATCTGCAGATAAACCACATTCATCTTGCCAGCTATGAATGGTTCTTATTTCCTTTTACCCTGAGCAGAAACCGTGTCCCCAAACTCCTCCCCAGGTCAGGTTTGTCCTTGCAGTGGCTCGTTCCTCTGGGGATCAAGGTTCCAAATGACCCCAGGAGGAAGCATATGACCCCAGGCAAGCTACGGGAACCCTCCAGACTGCAGGTTTGTGGACAGGGCACTGCCCCAGCTACCTTGCAGAGTCCATGAGTTCCTGTTTAGGAAAGTGCTTTGTGAATATGAAGCAAAGGAAACACATTCTTATAATGACTGCCCTTGCTGTAGTTCACACCATAGCTCCCAGAGCACATCAGACATAGCCAAGGGGTCACGGCAGGTGGGGCCAAGCCTGTGCCTCCTTTCAGACGCTGCTGATTCTACTTCCTTGGGCAAGTGACTTTACCTCCCTTCCTCAGGGTCCTCCTCTGCAAAATGAGAATCAATAATTCTACCACCTCATAAGTTTGTTGTGGGGAATGCAACACATTACCGCGCTGGGCAGGCAATAAGCACTCCAAAAACTGATGAAAGTCAGCTTTCGTGATGCTTTTCTATCTGTGGCACACATCTCTGGGACTAGATCCTCCTCACCATTTCCCCATTTCTGTGCTTCACTTCCAGCATTGCCACTCTGAAGCAGTCCCTTCAGCCAGAAGCTTCCTTTTCCCAGGGGCAGTGGAGCAAATAGCTTCACTGGTACATCAAGGCACTCACTTATCAAGCACTTCACAGCTGGTGGCCAGGGACTGGGAATGGAGCTAAAGTGAACCAGTTTTGGATGATGAGGGGCACACAGCTGAGGGGGTGGGCATCTGGGCACAGTGGACATCAGGACCACCAGAGGTGGCTCATGTCACCATGGGGGCACTGAGTTGACGTGAGATCAGGGAAGTCTTCCAGAGGAAGCAACATTCCCAACAAATACAGAGAAAGTAGCAAGGCTTTCCAAGCAGCCTGAGTGGGGATGGGCACTAGAAGCTTCTAGACACAGGGAAGGCTACAAGGCAGAAGAGCCTGGCACATGCAGGGACCTGCAGCTCAGTGTGACTGAAATGATATACCGGGGACTGAGCTTGAAGGAGCAGAACACCAGGGGCCTTGAATGCCATGGATAGGAGGTTGAACTTGATCCTGAGGCCGTGGGCGGCCACGGCGGGGTGCTTATGGAGGGAGATCCCGTGGGCGGCCACGGCGGGGTGCTTATGGAGGGAGATCCCGTGGGCGGCCACGGC
>NW_012114522.1:3959223-3960435 GCF_000951035.1 Colobus angolensis palliatus | reverse complement strand
GGCCACGGCGGGGTGCTTATGGAGGGAGATCCCGTGGGCGGCCACGGCGGGGTGCTTATGGAGGGAGATCCTTTGACAGTCACCACCGAAGGGCCGCATCTGGCTTTGCAGTTTCCTTATCGATGGGTTCTAACACATTAATTTTTAAATTCTAGGCTGCATTCATCCTGAGAGCTGGTAGCTGGCTGGCGCTTCATGTTTCGCAGTGGCCCTCTCAGGAGGAATTCTTCCTTTCCAGGCAGCCCTTTTTGACCTCAAGCTGCTCTTTGTGGGCCATCAGCTTCCCTCTGAGAGATGGGCAGAGCCTGGCAGCCTTGTCACATGCTGCAGCCTGGGTCCAGCCCCCACTCCAACACCAGGGTCCTCCCCCAGTGACCCAGGGTCCTCCCCCAGTGACCCACGGACTCCACAGAGCTCATTTCCTTGCCCTTCCTCTGCCCCTACCCCCTTCCCTCAATCTGTTTTGTCATCCTGTGGGGCAGAGTCTTGTCTTACTCTCCAGCCCCTGTACTGAGCTCAGACTGGAGCCAAGCACAGCCATCAAATGGATACCATCAAATCCTGACTGTTGACCTGTTGACCAATATTTACTGAAGGAATAGGGCGTGGGACACAGTGATGGGATCAGCCCACCAAAGGGCAAATCCTGGTCCTACCATATTATGGTCTGAACTTCCATGTCCCCTCAAAACTCATCCGTTAAAACCCATATCCCCAAAGGGATGTTATTAGGAAGCGGTGCTGAGTCCCCTCCAAGGGCAACCCATTGGTAAGTGGCAGGAGAGCCCACCTCCACCGAAAGTTACAGCAAGCCATACCAGAAATGCAAAAGTCATGATGAAATGGATACACAAACACAGCCAAAGCAAGCCTCTTGCTAGTCAAAATTCTCCTAACCTGGTTTTTCAAGGGTCACGGTTTTAGATTGCTTGAAGGCAGAATCAGTGATTACCCAATGACATTTTTTTCTTTTATTTTTTTGAGACAGAGTCTCATTCTGTCACCCAGGCTGGAGTGCAATGGCATGATCTCAGCTCACTGCAACCTCTGCCCCCTGGGTTTAAGCAATTCTCCTGCCTCAGCCTCCCAAGTAGCTGGGATGACAGGCACATGCCCCTGTGCCCAGCTAATTTTTGTATTTTTAGTAGAGACAGGGTTTCACCATGTTGGACAGGCTAGCCACTTTAGGTCAGGAGTTCGTGCTCCATGACA
>NW_012114522.1:3952849-3958838 GCF_000951035.1 Colobus angolensis palliatus | reverse complement strand
GTCCTGCAGTCATACTCTCTTAGGTTCTTCCCTCTGACACCACCAGGGAGACAACTGCCGCTATTTCTCCTCCAGTAGAAATCCACTGGGGAGGTCGCAAGCCCCAAGACTAGTGTCCTAAACAAGCCCAGAAGCCAGATCATCTGTTTTCAGCCTCACAGGACTGAAAAGCGGCCTGAACCCACGCAGGCTCCGGTAACTGAGAGTCAGCGCTATCTTCCCTTCTCCCTCCTTGCACTTAATAAATATTCACCCAGCACCTCTTCCGTGCCAAGGACTGTGCTAGAGCTGGGAATGTAGCAGAAAATAAAGAAGACAGTGCCTGTTTTGCAAGATGCATGTTTTGTTGGCAGTAAATGAATGAATAAATAAATGTACAGCATGTCAGTGTGCCCGTGGCACTCAGCAAACACCGGGAAGGCAGAGCGCACCCAGCCCCAGCCCTGCCCTTGGGAGGCTCAGCCCAGCACTGACAGCCATGCACGTGAGGGCCCTGGGAGGACAGAAGAGGCTCCTGGGGCCAGGGAACACCTGGAGGAGGAGAAGAGACCATAAGCCGTCATCTGGCACATAACTTTGTGGAGTGGGTTGAATTGTGTCTTCCCAAAAGAAATCGTACCTAAGTGTGTGGCCTTAGTTGAAAATAGTGTCATTGCAGATGTGATCAAATTAAGGGGAGACCATACTGGATTAGGCTGGGTCCTAATCCAATAAAGATCTGGTGTCCATAGAAGAAGAGAAGAGACACAGGGACAGACACACAGGAAAGAGGCCAAGAGAAGATGGAGGCAGAAATCAGAGTGATGCGTCTGCAAGCTGAAGATTGTCAGGAGCCACCAGAAGCTGGGTGTGGCAAGGAGCAGACTGTGCCCTAGAGCCTCAGCAGGAAGCATGGCCCCACTGCCACCTTGATTTCCGACTTCTGGCTCCCAGACCTGGGAGAGAATAAATGTCTGCAGTTTTAAGCCAGCAGGTTTGAGGTACTTGGTTACAGCAGCCCCAGGAGAATAACACGCTGTGCCTTGCCTGTTTCCTCAGGGCCCAACCTGCAGCCCTGGGAATGCCCCGGGTGGCCTGGCCCTTACCTGCAGCAGCTAGCTCCAAACCAGCTGGGAACACCTTGCCTGCTGCTGTCACACTCTGTCTCCAGGCCTGTGGCTGGCTGGGGCCTCTCCTGCCCACTCAGACAATGCTTTCCTGCCCCAGCGCTTCGCCCCGCCGGGTGGGCTCAGAGCCCCGGCAGCCTGACTCGGGGTCACTGCTGGTGTCATCCCCACGCCCTCGGAGGGCGGTTCTCAGCTGCATGAGCGCTCACAGCTGCCTCTGGGAAACCCCCAACCCAAGAGGCTGGGTGGATATGACAGGAAAGCCAGGGAATGGGAATTACATCGGGGCCTCGCTCTTTGGTTGTGTGGCCCTGGACAGGGCACTGCATCTCTGAGCCTTCTGCCTCCTCTATGAAGCAGACAAGAGGACACCTACCTGGCCATGTCACTTGAGGATTAAGTGAGTAACAGATGGGCAGCTCCCAAGATGAAAGCCAGCCCCTTCCCCTCGCCCCCTCTCACATCCCAGGTCTTCTATCAGCCAGGGGGCTTCACCCACCTGCCCTGCCCTGCAGCAGACCCAGGTAAATGTTCTCAGCTCCTTGGCCCAGAGAACCGCCCCCAGATGGCCCTTTGCACATGGTCACTGCAGTTCTCTCAGTCTTCCCAGCCTATCCATAGGCTGCTAGGATACAGGAGCTGGTGACCACAGGCCCCGTCCACCCTGGGGACCTGTTGGCCTGAGCTCCCACCAGCCATTCTGGCAGCTCAATGGTGACAAACTACACTCACATCTAACCTACTCCAGTCCAGGATAAGCCCTCAGGGAAAACAAATTAAAAGTCAAGAGAGAGAAAATTACAATGTAGGTAGTGAGGTTGACTTACCCAATATTCTACTAGATGAGCACAAGCCCAGGAAGATATGAGGAGGAGGGTGGCAATGGTGATGATGATGGTGATAGTGATGAGGGTGGTAATGGTGATGATGGTGATGGTGGTGATGGTAATGGTGATGTTGGTAATGATGGTATTCATGGTGATGGTGATGTTGGTGATGGTGGTGATGGTGATGGTGATAGTGATGATGGTGGTGGTGGTGATGGTGATGATGATGTGATGGTAATGGTGATGATGGTGATGATGATGTGATGGTGATGATGTGGTGGTGATGGTGATGTTGGTGATGGTGATGGTGATAGTGATGATGGTGGCGGTGGTGATGGTGATGATGATGTGGTGATGGTGACTGTGATGGTCATTGTGATTATGGTGATGATGTGATGGTGATGGTGATGATGATATGATGGTGATGGGCTAATAATATGATGGTGATGGTGGTGGTGATGGTGATGA
This sequence comes from Colobus angolensis palliatus, assembly GCF_000951035.1. Classification (NCBI taxonomy): domain Eukaryota; kingdom Metazoa; phylum Chordata; class Mammalia; order Primates; family Cercopithecidae; genus Colobus; species Colobus angolensis. Next base: position 3,956,437 of record NW_012114522.1, on the reverse strand, counting down.
TGATAATGGGGACAGTGATGGTGATGATGGTGATGGTGATGATGTGATGGTGATGATGGTGATGCCGGTGATGATGGTGATGATGATGATGGTGATGATGATGATGTGATGGTGATGATGGTGATGGCGGTGGTGATGGTGATGATGATGATGGTGATGGTGATGGTGATGATTATGGTGATGATGTGATGGTGATAGTGATGATGGTGATGGTGCTGGTGATGATAGTGATGATGGTGATGGTGATGGTGATGAAGATGGTGATGATGGTGATGATGATGATGATATGATGGTGATGATGATGATGGTGATGATAGTGATGAGATGATGATGGTGATGATGGTGATGGTGATGATGGTGATGATATGATGGTGATGATGGTGATAGTGATGATGGTGATGGTGGTGATGATGTGATGGTGATGATGGTGATAGTGATGATGATGTGATGGTGATGATGGTGATGGTGATGATAGTGATGGTGATGATGATGTGATGGTGATGATGGTGATGGTGATGATGTGATGGTGATGCTGGTGATGGTGATGATGGTGATGGTGACGATGGTGACGATAGTGATGGTGATGATGATGTGATGGTGATGATGATGTGATGGTGATGCTGGCGATGGTGATGATGGTGATGGTGATGATGATGTGATGGTGATGATGATGTGATGGTGATGATGGTGATGGTGATGCTGGCGATGGTGATGCTGGTGATGGTGACGATAGTGATGGTGATGATGATGTGATGGTGATGATGGTGATGGTGATGATGATGTGATGGTGATGATGATGTGATGGTGATGATGGTGATGGTGATGATGTGATGGCAATGGTGATGGTGATGATGGTGATAGTGATGACGTGATGGTGATGGTGACGATGGTGATGGTGGTGATGGTGGTGATGATGCTGACAGTGACAGAAGCTAGATTCGATTGATCACTCAAAATATACCAGGCACTGAGCTAAGAGCTTTCCCTGTGCTTTCTCATTTCATTCTCACAGTCACACCAGGATGCACTAGTATTATCATCATCCCAGTATTAATCCCATTTCACAGGGGGCACAGAGAATTTAGGAACCTGCCCGAAAGCGTCTCAGCTGGTAGAAGGCAGAACTGTGCTGGAATCCTCCATCATCTCCACTCTCATTCCCACCTGCACCTCTGAGTGTGAGCCTCTTGCTCCACTCCAGTGTTGAAGGCTCAGCATTCTACACTCCACAGGTTCCTGAGTTGCAACCCTGCTTTCTCAGCTACTCTGCTGATGAGAGACCGAGGCAAAAGTGGCTAGCAAAAGTGACCACGCTTGATGGGCAATTTATGGAACTTTCAAGAGAAGTGTGACTGTGCAGGCCAGCCTAGAGTGCAGCATTGAGAACTGAGCCCCACATGAAGTGCAGTTCCCCTGGGCCACTGGGACTTCTATAAGAGGAAGCATGAAACCTTGAGAAGGTCAGACACACATGACAAGGATCCAGTGAGCTGATGGCATAGAATCTACTAAATCCAGCCACTGCTGCTGCCCCAGGCTCCTCCATAACAAACTCTAACCCCAGGATCTCGAGGTCCGGGCAGCAGGCAGAAGTCACGGCTCTGGCCATGTCTTTTTCCTGGCTGGGATACTTAACAGCTGGTGCCTGTGATGATGTCACTTAAACTCCCTGGGTCTCAGCTTCTCTATCTGTTCAGTGGGTAAACAGCACCTGTCTCACAAGGCTGTCCTAAGGATTACATGAGAAAACAGAATGGCCAAGACATGAGCAGGTACTTCCTAAATACGTAGGTACTCGTGCTATCTCCCAGATAACCATTTTCAAGAAATAGCCGGTAGCTATTTCTGAGAAGTGCGACTGTACACAGCAGCCTGCAGTGCAGCCTTGAAAGCTGAGCCCCATGTGAGGTGCAGTTCCCCTGGGCCACCGGGACTTTTACAAGAGGAAGATAGGATGAATGGAGAGATTGGGGGAAGAAGGACTTAAGCCAACAGTCTAAAGTCTTATGTTTAGGAAAATTACAGAGAGAACTTTAAATGACAATTTCCATCTAGGCACAAGTTGTTTTCCAAAATTACAACGTTGCCAATGTTATACACTTTATTTTCCTTTTATCTGATGAACATAAGGAAGAAGAACAAACAGGAAATGTACAAGAGTAAGAATAGGAGGATAAAGCAGTGAAAAGGTCAACTAAGACCACCGATAAAGCCCTTACTAAGATAACCTGGATAAGACACACATCGTTATCCTGAGAAAATTCAGATCATTTAAGGTTCCAGGTAATTTTAAATGGAATGTCCAGGTTCGAAGATAAATTTTATTTCTAGAAAATGGAAATGCACTCCTTTTTGGGCTACGATTGCTCACTCATTTTTCCTTAAATGCAAATTGAGCCACAGGGGAGAAGCAGGCTGTAGATCTCTTTGTGGGAGCTGAATGAGTGCTTTCATTGCAGAAGGTAGGCTGCCACAGTAGAAACGATAAACTTTGGACTCTCATGAAATTTTGATTACATTCCAGTTCGGTCCCTTAATATCTGTGTGACAACAGTTAAAAGATGCTGTCCTCTGAGCCTCAGCTTCTTCAAATGCAAAAGGAAGATGCTAATATCACCTTCCTTCATAAGCATTAAATGAAATAATGTCTTTGCAAACACCCAGTATGGAGCCGAGCACATGGTAGGAATACATAAAATGTAAGCTTTTACCCTCCCCTCAATCAAATGAATCAATACATGTCCAGCCTGCCCTCCAGAGTTTAAGAAGTTTGTCCAAGGTCACACAGCGAGTAAATATGCAAACCAGAAAGGGACCCTACCCTGTGTGCTCTCTACTCCACAGTCCTGAGGCCCTCCTGTGTGCTGCTATGGGGGCTACAAAGACCATTGTGTCTGGACCTTGCCCTCAAGGAGCTCACAATCTAAAGAGGGAGAACCGAAGATGCACGCACAGAATTGCCACCAGGGAACCGTTGTCACCTTTGGTGCTACAGATGAAGTGGGAGAAGAGGTGACTGCTTCCAGAGGAGAGGGACCAGACTTCACAAGCACATATGAGTCCTGTGGCACAGCATGTTGAAGATCTTGTCTAGCGCAGGGCCTGGCAGTCAGCAGGAACTCATTGGAGGTTGGACAGATAGATGGATAAGAGTGAGTGGACAATAAGGGATATAAGGTAGCTGGTTAGCTGCCTGGCCAGTGGCCAGAGGGGTAGATAGATGAACAGATGGTGTGGTGAATGAGAAGATAATGGAATATGGCTAGACAAGTGGGAGAGGGTGAGTGCTAGGGTCTGAATGGCTGTGTTCCCCCACCAAATTTATGATGAAATCCTAATCCTCAATGTGAGGGTGTCAGGTGGTGGGGTCTTTGGGAGGTAATTAGGTCGTGAGGGTGGAGGTTTCATGGATGGTATTAGTACCCTAGAAGGCTCCCTCTCCCTCCTGCCCCTTGAGGACCCAGTGAGAAGGCCCTCCCCCCACACCAAATCTGCTGGTGCCTTGATCTTGGACCTCCAGCCTCCAAAAGTGTGAAAAATAAGTTTCTGCTGTTTATAAGTCACCATCTACGATTTTTTTTTTTTTTT
>NW_012114522.1:3907443-3952799 GCF_000951035.1 Colobus angolensis palliatus | reverse complement strand
ATTTTTTTTTTTTTTTGTAAAATCCCAAACAGATTTCAACAATGGGAAAACAAGTGGTTTAGTAAGTGGGCTCATAAGTGGCTGTGTGGACAAGCAGCTATTAGAATGAATGGGAAAATGATGGTGGGTAGGTGGGTGAGTGGTTGGATAGGTGGATGGATGGATGATGGGCAAGTGTGTGCATCTGAGGATGGACAGGTGGGTGGACATGGTTGGTGGATGGGTAGTGAGGTGGGCATGCACTGAATGAGTGTGTGAGGTTAGATGGAACGGTGGGTGGGGAGGTGAGTAGATGCAGTGAAGGACGATGGACAGGGCTGGCAGGGTTGGACGGGTGTACGAAGAGGAGCCCGGGAAATGAATGGGTCAAAGACCTGACCAAGTGGCTGGAGGAGAAAGAAAAAGGCAAAAGATCACTCCTGCCCTGGGTTGCCACCACTTACCAGGCTGCAGTGACCAACAGGGGCCTGGGCTCCCAGCTCCTCTCGCAGGCACTGGTTCTGCTGGGCGAGGTCCTCCACCTGGCACTGCAGGCCGATCTCCGACAGTTTCAGCCCATAGATGAAGCAGCGCAGCTCCTCCAGCTGCCCGCGGAGCTGGCGCTCTGTGGCCCGATGCTGCTGCAGCCTGTGCGCCGCCTCCTCTCGCTCGCGCTCGCTGCGCTCTGCCCTCGCCTGCAGGGCGCGCAGTTCCGCAGTCGCCTCGGGGGCGCTCTGGAGGCCCGGGGCCGCGATGTCCCGCTGGGCCAGCAGGAGGCCCACGGCGTGGCAGAGGCGTCGCACATTGCGCTCCAGCCGCTGCACCTGCGCCCGCAGGACGCGTTCCTGCTCGCGCACCAGGCCCAGCTGGCGCCGCTGGGTCCGGCGGCAGCGCTCCAGGGCCGCTGCCTGCTGCCCCACTGCCTCGTCCTTGCGCCGCAACCGCTCCTGCAACCGCCGCAGCCGCCACTGCTGCCGCCTGGCCACGCTCTCCTTCTCCCGGATCTACAAGTTGGCGGTGGATGAGGGCGTCAGCAAGCCCGAAGGACACGCCGTGGCTCACATTGATTCTGTCTTGACTTAACATTTCGGTATTTTGTGCATGGTGCGTTTTTGCATTTTGTGCATTATAATAGTGCATCAACATATTATCTCTTTGACTGTTTTGCATCATTTTAAATTTTGCAAGGAGGCAAGTGTCTCCCTCACCTCATCCACCCTAGTCTGGGCCCTGCACCCTCAAGAGCCCCCTGAGTCCTGGAAGGGAGCTGTGCAGGTGGCAGGATGGCCATCAGCGAGTGCACATCCTGAGGGCCGCTGGAGATGTCCCGATACTGAATACATCCGCACCTGAGTGCACACAGCTGCTCGGGAGCCTCCCAGGTGTCCCCACTTCCACCCCAGAACTGCCCAGAGATCCCCATTTCCTATCTACAGGGTCAATGCTTGGCCCACCCAGGGTCAGCTGGCTCCAGCAGGTGAGTCAGGACACCAGTGCCACAGCAGCTGTCATTACTGTGGACTCTCCACCTGGAGGGAGGTATGTTACTACTTCTGAGGGACACTCAGAAGTGACTTGCATATCATGCAGCTAAAATTCACTGCGGCCAGGATGCCAAGCGCCTTGTACCTGACTCAGGCCTTTTCTTCTTTCATCTGCCCACCTGCCTGGCCAGGGAACACATCTGCCTCTTCCCACCCATGGGCCATGAGCTGGACTGGGGTGAACCACCCACGGCGAAAATTAGAGCTGTTGCCTACTTTTCAGAATGAACTCCAGCAAAGGGATAGAACTGCCTCTACGTTAATCTTTCAATTGCCAGCACTTGCTGCTGCTCTTCTGCCAGGGAGCTTCCGGAAAACAGAAACAAACAAGCTAAGAGCAAACGTGAAAGAGGAAACCTGGGAACAGCTCAGACAAGCTTTGCTTGATAGTTCTGGGGAACGTGGGGCAGATAAAAGTTGGGGTCAGATTCCCTGGGAGGAGAATTCTCCTTGTCTTTCTGAAGGCATGTATTCTGTAATGATCTTTGCATGCTGCCCGGTGGAGGGACTTCAGAGCCTGGATGGTCTGCCTTTGACAGCTTTCAGAATGACCGCAGGTCACTACAGAAATAAGGCATCTTCATATGCAAATGCTTACTGGAAACATTGACAGCAACAAAGCAAAACTGCTATTTGGTACATACAGGTGCGAAGGGCATGGAAAACTTGCTCATGCACTCCTGCAAAACTCGCTTCAAAATACAAATGTTTGCAGCGAGAGATTTAGGGTTAGAGGGTTGGGGGCTGGGTGGCAGCTGAGCCAAGGGGCAACTGAGAGATCCTAAGCAATTTTGCTATCACTTTGAACATCTGCCGCCCATCTGGAAACGGAGTTTTGTGACGAGTCTTTCCCAGGAGCATACACAGCACATGAGACAGATTTAATAAGACGACGCATGTAGAAGAGGGTTTAGTGTTCCCCTGCAGAAACTGCTGGTCCCTGCAGTACCTTTCACTCCCTAACAGCGTGTCACTTGCTGTCACCCTCATCTTTTGCCCCTCATCACACTGTGAACATCATTACAGGGCTGGGTCCAATTCACCTCGGAAATTCTATATGCACATAGGGCACAGCTCGAAAATTATTTATGACAGCATTTTCCACGAGACATCACATCAGTGGCAGAGGAGTCCCACTCAACACCACTCTACCTGTGTTAAAACTCCCCTCAGGATGGTAATGAGGAGGTACTATGAGCCAAGGAGGAGAAGCAACTCGATTTTCTGCACCTGAAGTTCGGTATAAAGGGAAAAAAAAAATCCACTAGGATATCTCCCTGGCACCTCAAGGACTATTTTCAATTTAATTGGAATCCTTGTATTTCCACGTCCAATTCTATTTCAGCAAATAGCTATGCCAAGTGCTTTTGCAGCTTTTTGACAGTTTCTCACTGTAAGAAACATGTATGAAACACCTATGAACATCATGCCCTTTATACACACCTGTGTACAGCTGACACCAGTTTCTCAGAACAGCACTCCCTCTAGCACATGTGATGTGCTTTTACGTTTCTTAGTCTCTATTGATTTGATTTTTAAGTGCAGTTGTGAGCACCTGAATTGAATCGATCTCACCTCCCACAGATGGGTCGCAACCTACAAATTGAAAATCCCTGGCTGCATTCTAAATAGCAGCAGGCTAGAACAGGATGCCTTCCAGGGACTGTTGGGCGCCGCATGCAGCTACCTTGGAGTTTTGTGGTTTTTGCCTCTGCAGCCTTTCCTAAAAATGGCCTACCCTCCAGCCCCATCATCCTTCCCCTGGAACATTTCAGTAATGGCTAATAATTATAAAAGCAGATAGTGTTATTTAAATACCTACTGTTGGGAGTGTTTTACATGTATCAATTCAACCCACACAACAATCTGAGGGGGTTGGTACTATATCATTCCCACTTCACAGATGAAGAAACTGAGGCCCAGAGAGGTTAAGTCACTTGCCCAAGGTCACACAGCTAGTGAGTGGCAGAGCCAGGGTTTGGCTCCAGGCCTCTGCCTCCAGAGCCCCCGACCCTTAACTGCTCACTCCTTCTCCAGGGAGCTCTTGAACTTCTCCCCCTGCCTCCGCCATCTCTCTCTGCCATGCAGGGAGAATGGCATTCCCCAAACGACCATCTGACCCCGAGGCTTCCCTACTTAAGTCCCCTAAAGCTTGTTCCCCATTGTATTCAGAATTGGGCCATGCAGCAGAGTTGGCCATCTGGCCCCTCTGGAACTTTCCGACTCACCCACTCCATCCCCAGCACGGGGATATCCTCTTTGTTCTCCCACACCTCTGTGCTATGGCCCACGCTGTCACTCACGCCTCACAGGCCCTTCCCAACAAGGCCCAACTCACACGGCCTCAGTTCTCTGTAGCTCTCCTCAACTCCCCCAGCCCCCTGAACATACGCTGGGGGGGTTCGCACACTCCCCCATGTCACCCCACATCAGGTTGAGAGTTATTTGTTTCTTATCAGTCTCCCCCATCTGCATAAGAGCTCCAGACCCCAGGAGCCCTGCATCAGCCAACTCTTGTCCTCAGGCTGTGGCCTGGAGCTGAGGTCCTCAGGCACAAGAGCTTCCAGCAAGTGTGCAGCCCCCACAGATCACAGCCCCCACCCCCACATCCCTGCACGCCCCAGGCCCTGCAGTCACTACCATGCACCATGAACTTAGGATCTCTCTAACCCTCCCGACTGGGCTCTCCCAGGCCCACCCTGTACTTTGTCCACCTGCAGCTACGACTGAGTTCCAGCAGCTCTGCAGTCCAGGAAACAGGGACTGGAAAGGAGAAGGAAACGTACCTGGCTGGCCAGCTCCCCCTGCAGCGCTGCTAGTTTCTCCTGGGCCTGCAGCCAGGCGCTTCTCTCCTGAGTCACGTGGGTGCTCAGCTGGTCCACCTTCCGGAGGAGTTTCCTCTCTGACAGCTCCAGCTCCTGAATTCTGCAGCATGAAAAGCAGGGAGGCACTTGCTCAGCGTACAGTCAACATGGCCTAAGGCTTTTGCAGACCCTGGGGCCAAATTATTATTATTATTATTGTTTTTGTCATTTGGTCAATTCAATGTTCTGGCAAAATTACGTTTTGTATAATATTCATGCATATAAGTTAAGTCACTTGCCCAAGATTATCTACAATACTTCAAAGACGTTATTTGAACAATTAGGTACCATGCATCAGAAATCTCCAATGTTCTCACACCGAAGCCAGTAATTGCAGATTCAGGTGATGCCAACTAAGAGTGCCTGAGCTTGCGCCATTTAGGCTAAGAGCTTTAACTTGGTGGTTTCAATGAATCCTCACATTACCAGCTGCAGGTGGGTTCTGCTACCCCTACTTCACACATGAGCAAATAGGATCAGAGGGGGCAGAATTTTGCCCAAAGTCACACAGCATTATAGAATCTAGTTGGTCTTACTTCTGGACTTAGCATTGTCAGCCTCTGCTCTGCTGTCTCCCATTTTAGCTACGTTCTTATAAACCTAAGGAATAATTGAAGTTCAGAAAAAGATTTCTACAACTGAAAAAAATTAATCTCTGCATTACTTACTCTTCCAGATGAGAAGCTGGAAGTGGCTTAACTGTCTATTAGGAATGGCTAAGTCACAGGAAGGCTTTGCATGGTCTTGCAAACACACTGGAGCTATGTCACAAGCAGACATGAACCCAGACTGGATGTGAACCCTGATTGCAGCTCTGTGGGAGGGAGACACAAGCAGGGTGGGGGCAGAAAGTCCAAAAAGAAAGCCCAGGCTCCTGGACCAATGGGGAGAGAAGGCACTGAAATGATTGGCCTGTCTCCCATTGTGCCTAGTTTCCAAGTCCCCTTAATATGTCAATCTTGCCTCTATAATAGAAACCATGATACACATGAAGGTGCATTCATAGCCTCCGTGCCTAAGCTCTGCATATCCTCACTCCTCCCCAAGTCCCCACTGGACACCTGCACATCCAGGACAGATACTGCTGCCCTGAGTGAAAAACTAGCTTTGCCTGCCGGCTCTGCCATTCACCAGCCATGGGGTCTTAGCAGGGCTAGTTCAGCACTATGACCCTCCGTAACTTTATCTATAAAATAGAGGTCATTAACCTTGTTCAGTAGGTTTTCATGAAGATTAAATTACATGATGCATTATTATTAATGATAAGGCCAAGAGTCCCTCTCCTATTCCAGTTCTCATGCCCTGAGGAAAGGTCTCAAGGGTGGCAGACCAGAGCGTGCTTTCTCGTGAGGATCATAATCAAGCTCCTTCCAAACTGGACCACAGGAGCAGCTCCAGTTAGCCAGTCAGGCTGAGTGCTTTCCGATGAGTTATACGATATGGGGAGATTTGCTAGGAAAAACAAAAGCCTTTCTTTCTAGTCCTGAGACCAATCTGTAACAATAACTATGAGAACAGTAGTTAATTCTGATACGATTCCTAATCTTAAATGAAGCAGAAAATGACGAATTTCACTTCGGCAGGGCAAATTTTGGCCCCAAGTTTATCCAGGCCCTAATCCCTGGAACCTATGAATGTTACCTTAAAATGCAAGAGAGACTGCAGATAGGATTAAGTCAAGGATGGTGAGATGGGGATGTGGACTTGGATTCGCCAGCTGGTCTCTAAGACCAATCACTAGTGTCCTTGAGAGAGGGAGACAGAGAGGGTTGAGTCTAGGGATGGCCGTGTGGCCACCAATGCAGGATTGCATGCAGCTGGCTCCAAAGATGGAGGCAGGGCCGGGAGCCCAGGAATGCAGCTCTAGACCTGGAGAAGACCAGGAAATGGATTTCCCCTCCAGCCTCGGAGAGGGCTTGGCTCCACCGACAGCTCGATTAGCTCAGGAAGACTTGATTCCCACTTCTGGCCACCAAGCTTGTGGTGACATGTTACAGCAACCGTGGGCCGCTAATACACTCACAAATATGACATTGACAGTGAAGTATCACTGTTCCCCGATTAAACCAATGACAAATGTGGATGATACTTTTACTGTGTTTTTAGTTTTTTTGTTTGTTTGTTTTGTTTTTTTGAGATGGAGTTTCACTCTTGTTGCCCAGGCTAGAGTACAATGGCATGATCTTGGCTCACTGCAACCTCCACTTCCCAGGTTCAAGTGATTCTCCTGCCTCAGCCTCCTGAGTAGCTGGGATTACAAGCATGCACCACCACACCCGGCTAATTTTGTATTTTTAGTAGAGACAGGGTTTCTCCATGTTGGTCAGGCTGGTCTTGAACTCCCGACCTCAAGTGATCTGCCTGCCTCGGCCTCCCAAAGTGTTGGGATTACAGGCTGGCCTAGTATCGTTTTAAGGATTAATTATGTTAATACTTGTCAAGCCTGTGAACAGTGGCTTGGTACTGAACAAGTACTCGGTAAGTGCTTAGCTGTTATTAATTTTACTGCATGTAGATGAGGAATAAATATGCAAAATGATAGTGTTATGAAGATGGGAGTGGGATTTTCTTCACATTTCTAACAAAGATGTTATATTATTTTGAGAAGAAATACTTTTGTGCTTCAACTCTTTATTTAAAGCAAATCCAAGACATACTACCTGGCTTTTCCCCGCTAGACCCAAACACATTGTGACATTCACCTGAAATCCGTGCTCAGAATTGTGCTTTCAGACCCTGGCCTCAGCTTTCAGCAGCGCTGAATCACTTAGTATTTCATCCCTCAGCCTCAGTTTACTCATCTGTCAAAGGCGCTGATGTCACTCTGTGCCTCACAGGGTCCAAGAGAGCCAAGATGGGGCAAGTATGGGAGGGCTTAGCCCTGTGCCAGCTCCCTTTTCTCCTCCCCTGGTCCCTCTCCTGCAAGATGGTGTACCTCATCTTTAAAGAGAACAGAGGATGAGCCCTCATTCCCCCACAGGCCTGGTCAGAGGCCCCTCCTCCCCATGGCTCATGGTGTCCCCTTGGGCACTCTGTCTCCCCCTCCCATGGAGGGGTCTCCTTTGGCTGGGGTTCCCTGCCTGTCTTCCTGGGGTCCATTGATCTTCTGGTTTCCACCGCCAACCTTTCTAGAAGATTTGAATGTACAACCCTGTATGGGCCTACGCTGCTAGTCTCTCGGGCCAGTGCCCTGCCTTTCCCAGCTCTCAGCACCCAGGACTTCTGATATGGACTCAATGCATCCCTGCAGAGTTCCTGTGTTGAAGGCCTAACCCCCAAGTTCCTTAGAATGTGATTATATTTGGAGATAAGCCTTTTCAAAGAGGCAATTAAGTTGAAAGAAAGTCATGAGCGTGGGCCCAGATCCAACCTGACTGGGGTCCTTGTAAGAGGAGGAGATGAGGACACAGACACACACAGAGGGATGCCCATATGACAACACAGGGAGAAGGTGGAGTCCACAAGCCACGGAGTGAGGCCTCAGGAGAAACCAGCCCTGCCGACCCCTCGAGCTTGGACTTTTGGGCTCCAGAAATGTGAGAAAATAAATTTTTGTTAAGTCACCCAGGTCTGCAAATAATGTCATTTCATTATAACGCTGATGAGGAAAAAAAAAAAGATTCCCAGCCAGGGCCACTGTCTATGTGGAGTTGGCCCATTCTCCCCAAGTCTGCGTGGGCTTTCTCGGGGTACCCTGGTTTCCTCCTACAGCCCAAAACTGCACGTTAGGTGAGCTGGCCTGTCGACACAGTCCCAGCCTGCGTGAGTGTACACGTGGGTGTGAGTGTCCTGTCCAGGCCTTGCACCCTGAGCTGCCGGGAGAGGCCCCAGCCACCTGTGGCCCTGAACTGGAACAACTGGGTAAATAATCATCTCACTTGTGTTTTTTTGAGTCTTTCTTAAATTTAAATTTGTTTGAGTCTTTCACATTTATTTCAATGTTTAACATTAGAAGAGGTTGCGGTCTTTATTTGAAAGTTTGGTGATGTTTTTGTGACCTGAAATATGCTGTAGGAACTTAACTCTTACTTGTATCAATTAGCCTATGGTCAAATTACTTTTGTGGCCGGGCGTGGTGGCTCACATCTATAATCCTAACACTTTCGGAGGCCAAGGCGGTCAGATCCCTTGAGGTCAGGAGTTCGAGATCAGCCTGGCGAACATGGTGAAACCCTGTCTCTACTAAAAATACAAAAATTAGCCTGGCGTGGTGATGGGCACTTGTAGTCCCAGCTACTCGGGAGGCTGAGGCAGGAGAATCACTTAAACCCAGGAGGTGGAGGTTGTAGTGAGCCAAGATTATGCCATTGCATTCCGGCCTGGGTGACAGAGTAAGATTCTATCTCAAACCAAAGCAAAATAATAAACAAAAACAAATTGGTTTTGTTGTATGTTGCTTCACTTAGTCACAGTTTCCAAGAACCTATGGACAACATTCAGTTGTGCTTTGTCATGGCAATCCAGGCAAACTAACATAACTTAGTATATGACTCTTGGAGGGTAAGTGTGTTGCTGAATGAATGAAGGGATGGGCAATCGCATAGAGTAACAGAAGAATTTCTCTGATTTGTGAATTTCTTCATGCATAAAATTTCACCAAAGGGAAGAAAAGTGAATCACATGTGCATCCACATTCAATGGCCTGCCTTTACTGAAACAAAGGCAAGAACAAGAAAATGGGGAAGTCCTATAAAAATCCAAGGCATGCGGCTACTGGGACATGAGTAGCCTGTCAGAATCGATCTCTGCCACCACTGCATTATGCTTCCATGCTGGCTGTCTCTGATCTACATGCAAGACCTAACCTCGTTCTGCCAGTCTGGGTGTCAAGACATCGTCAGGAAACAGGATGGGCTTTAGAGAAAGACCTGGATTCAAATACCCCACCTTGAGACCAGGTCAACTCCATCAGGCAAACAGAGCCCACACCAGGAAGTTCTACAGAGAGAAATGGATGCAGAGAACCTATTTCAAAGATGACAGCAGAGTCCAAAGGCCAGACAGAGATGACAAACAGCCTGGATTAGCAACTGCCAGAAGCCACCTCTGCCCTGGGGGCTGGACGGTCACACAAGGAAGAGATGCTGTTACCAGGGCAGGGCAGAGCAGCCAGGCCACCTAGTGGGAGCTGGGACCACAGAGGAAGCCGAGAGCATGTCTGAGTTATAGCCACAGTGGGAGATGTCACTGTGGGAACAAGAGCGACTTTATTTTAAATGCTAATCCAGCATGTGACTCTTGACTAACCCTGAGTCCACGAATGCCTCCAAGATGTGGACTTGTAGTTCTCTTTACATAGAAACACCTATTCGTAGTGAGTTTCCTCCAAAACAACCCCTGTTGTTGCAGAAACCATAGGCTGTGATTCCTGGAGCCACCTATGCAAGCCTTCCAGAGCACATATGCTTTTTCCCCAGGATATAAGCCCTGGGTTCGGGGTGGAAGGTTTGCTGCATGGACATCTATTTGTCTGGCAGCTGCCTAAAATCATGCTTCTGTCCGCAAGTTCCCCTAAAAAAGTCACCCCAAACCGACAAACTGGATTTGTCTGCCTCTTTCTTTGGTTTCTCAGTTCCTTTTGTACTTCTGGGTCACTTTGTACATATGACCCTTTCATGGAACAGTCACCCAGAGCAGAAGAGAGGGAAAAGATCTGGGTTCTCCCTGCCTCCCTCCATTTCAGGGCCTCCCGTTGGCTGCACCTAAATGGAAGCTTTTGAGCAGAGGAGCCTAGGCAGCCTCACCTGCAGGTACAGAGCAGAAGAAGGAGGGCGGGAGAAGCAGAAGGCAAGTGACTGCGGGGACAGGTTACGTGCCTTTGGAGAGGCAGTTTCCCCAACTGTGTGGTGTGATTCAACACACCATGGTGACACACTCTGATGGCACTGGGGTTTGTGAAATACACACAGAGAGATCAAAATGGCATCGCTACCTGCTTCTCAGCCCGGACTCTGATGTCATGTACTTGTCCACCGCTGCTGACAGCTTCTGCTGGGAGGACTCCAGCTGCCTCCTGAGGGCCCCCGTATCCACGTCTGGGCCACCAGCTGCTTCTTCCTGAAGACATGCCTGCTCCTCAGCACTATCTTCCATGTCCTGGAATATCCAGGATGTGTCCATCTTCACATCAACGTTCATTATGTTGAACCCCTCACTGCTGGGGGCTCTGATGACATAGCTGAAACTCTTCTCAGTCCGTCCCTTAGCTGTTGGCTCCATCTCGCAAATATTTCATGGGGCAAGACTTAATAATAAAATTAAGTGAGTTTGCAACATTGACTTCCTGGAGATTTCAAGGTGGTGGTTGTGACTTCAGATTGTTCAGGAGAATATCCTTTGAGAAGGGCAAGAACAGGTGGATTATTCATGAGTGGGTGACTTGGGTTTCATCTGCACAAGCATCATACAATATGAATGAAAGCCTCTCATTTTACAAGTCAGCATGCCAGAACTCACGCGAAGCAAGAAAAAGTTGCAGAAAAATCACATGAGATGAAATGCCTAGTGATAAACACAGAGAGGAAAAATAAGATCTCCAGGTAAGGCCATCAGATGTCAGAGACTGCCAGTAGTCAATGAAGCTCATCTTTTACCACATAATGAATAAAGTTCCACACCTCCTCTCTGAGTACAGCACATACTTTTCAAGGACCTAGAGTTTGCTAGGGGAAGAGGATGGGAAATTTATGCTGCCCTGGGTTCCGTCTGCACCAGGGCCGGGGGCCTCTCCTGCCTTACCTAGTCTAATCCTCCCGGTGACCCTATGAAGTGGGCGTTAACATGACCATTATACAGATGGTCCGATGGAGGCTCTGGAAGGTGAAGGAGCTTATCTCGGCCCCACAGGTGGGATGGGAAGTAGCAGAGTCAGGATTCAAATATGGATCTGACTCCCAAACTAGAAAGTGTGTGTTCTGACACAGGAGATACAGTAATAGGTGAGCACAAGACCCCAAAACAGGAGCAAATGCATCCTTTGGGCACCCGGAGGAGGGGGAGGGAGCCCCATGCTGAAGAGATCGTAGGAGGAATGGGGGATTACAGCAGAGAGAGGCGGGGAGGGGACTCCCCCAGGTGGGGAGCATCCTCAGGCCACTGCCCTGCACAGAGAGGCAGGACAGGTGAAGGGAATGGGAGGACCAGACTGAGCTGGCCCGGTGGACACACAGAAGGAGGAAGTGGGGAGTGAGGACAGAGGAGACTGGGTGTCATCCTCTTGCAGGCACTCAAGGACTCTGGCGTTTCTGTGGGCCCCTGGGAGAAGGGAGGTGCCTGGTCAAATGTCATTTTGAGGATCGAGCACTCTGGGTTTGCAGGAGCAAGATGGAGGCAGCTGAACCTGTAGGAGGAGGCAGCACCACCGGCCAGGCCTGGTGCAAAGAGGCGTCAGGACCAACACAAACAGAAAACAAGAGGCTTCCCTCTCCCTGTTAAAAATAAGAAACGTCCCTCCTCCCTTTTCTTAGAGCATTTACTTTAGAAAATTTGTAAGGTTTATTTATTTATTTATTTATTTTTAATAAGGTGGAGTTAGTCTATGGTTCTTTGTAGTCAATTTTTTTTTTTTTTTTTTTTTTTGAGGTGGAGTCTCGCTCTGTCGCCCTGGCTGGAGAAAGCGAAATAAGCCTTTTGCCAGCTGTATGACCCGGGAATGTTTTCCTGAAGGACCTGGGCACCGCCTCTTTGGGATGTAAATTTCAGGGAAAACAGCGCCCCTAGTGTTCAGTGGGAGGAAGGAGCCTACTGGGCAGGCGCCTGGCTCCAAGATGCAAAACCTGTCACAGGAAGTAACGGAAGGGTGGAACCCAGGTGCAGGAGACGTTTTTTTTCCCTTTGTATCAAACAAATTAATGAACACAGAGGGTTGCCCCAGTTGCCAGGTGAGTTTAGGATGAACCATGTGAAACAATGACGCTATCAAGTCCTTTTCCGTAGGGATGAGGGTGAGAGAATGTGTGCGTGGATTGTGCCTGCCTGGCTATACAAAAGGGTGAAACTTCTTTCTGTCTTTGCAATCTCTCAGTGGGTTGCCTGTAATGCATCTCATATCTTGGTTTAATGCTTATTCAATAATAAAACTTTTTTTTTTCTTTTGTGATGAGGTGTTCTGCGCTGGGAGAAGCTTTTGTCTTTAATCATATTTTTCCAACAGTGGCCAATGTCTTGGTGGCCACAAGGGGTTTCAGTGGACCTGGGGCGGTTAGAGGCAGGGGGCGGGGGTGCAGTGGAGCCACTCAGATCCCAGGCGCTGGGACCAGGCTGCCTAGGTTCCAGGCCTGTCTCCATCGCTTCTCAGATGTGATTTTGGACAAATTACTTAACTTCTCAAAAAAAAAAAGGAGGGTAAAAATCGTGCCTAAGTGAAGAGCTGTTGAGGAATAAATGAGTCAATCCCTGCAAAGCCCTCAGCAGAGCACCCGGCACACTAAATACAGCATGCTGTCTGCTGGGTGGGGGGCAGACGCAACACTGTCCAGCCGTGTCCAGCTTTCAAGCCTATTTGCCACATGATCCTAGGCAAGTGACTTGGCCCTCTGCAAAATGAAACTGACAGCAGTCCCCGCTCCCTGCTGTGGTGATGACTAACTGAGCTCTGGGGAGGTGGCGGGGGGTGGTGGTTGGTCCTGTATCTGCACTGCACCGTGAGCCCCGAGGAACATCAGCCAGGAGGAGCCAATGCAGAGCAGGAGGATTGAGTGACAGCTGAAGGCAGCAGCAAGAGACTGAAAGATTACCCCAGGCCCACCAAGGAGGAGGAGGTGTTCCAGCCCTTCCTTGGGAGCAGCCCTGAGGGAGGGCACGTCCTTCCTTCTCGCCTAAGGACAGTAAAGCAGGCAGGGCCTCTCCAGGGAAGTGTTCTCAGGTTTTTTAGGTAAGTGACAGAGGCTCTTGGGGGAAGAAGAAGGTCGAACAGAGAAAATCGTGGCCTGCCTATGGTTTACCAACCTCTGTGGTAGCCTGGGGTGGAGATCTAAGCCTGCAGGCCCCTCAGAAGTGACAGGGCCTGGGCAGGAGAAGGGGACAGATTGATGTGCAGATGTAAGGATGTAGGGTTCTGACCCCTTGGGATCCTTGGGGAGGTTCCCTGAGACTGAGGGTGGTAACAGGGAGAACACAGGCTATGGAAGAAATCAAGAGTCCCCGTTTCTACTGGAACAACAGCCCTTGAGAGTTGGGGGGAAGCTGGGAGGGAAATAAGGAGGTCTGGCCGTGTGAAGACCTGGGCTCCACCCTACTTCAGAGCCGGAATCTGGGGCGTAGAGAAGGGCCCTACAGGAGGCCCCAGGAGTCCCTACAGAAGGCCCTAGGAGTCTAGACAACCAGGTGGGGCGGGAGGGAAGAGGGCCCCACAATGGCATATTTGCCATTTCCCACCCAATTTGGCAGACCCCTGGCAAACCCTGTTTAAATGTCAGAAAATAACCAAATATCAAACTGGCCATTGTTTGTCCTGGGAGTGTCAGGCAGGACTGCTACTGGTTACAGAGGGGTTACGGCTGGCGAGGAAGACGCGGGAGCGTCCACAGTCCTGGACGCTCCCGGTGGATAGAGGAGCAACGGATGGGGGCAGATGTTGAATTTGCTTGGGAAGGATGGGGAAGCCGCAGCTAAAGCGGGGCATGCAACCAGCCAGGGTGAGCCTTGCCCCTGACTGGGGGAGAGGCCCACCCACCCACATGTTTGTATTCCTCCCCTCCCCTCAGGGCCCAGCACCGAGCTGGGGGCAGGCTGTGTAGGATTTCACACCCTTGAGTGTGAGCCGACTCTCAGGGCATCCGTGTGAAATACAAAGCCCATTTCACCTAAGTTGCTCGGCACGGGCACTGCGCTTCAGCCAAAACACGTGCGGCCAACTGCAGACCCGGAAGGGAAGTGGGGTTCGGCGAGAAAAGTCTCACACCCATGCGGTAATGACCTCCCAGTTTGCCCAGAACCTCCTCCATTTTAAAACAGGAAGTCCTGTGTTCCCAGAACCCCCCCGCCGTCCTGGACAAATCAGCGCGGCTTGTCCCTGCATAACTGGTCTCCCGGCCTCAGCCCCAGCCTTGGCTCCTCAGCCCGCAGGAGGCTGCCAAAGTGGCGGTGACAGAACGCAGTCTGACCCCTTGACTTCTCTGCCCCAGCTCCTCCCTGGTCGCCTTTGGCCTACAGAGGATTGAGGTGTAAGACAGAGAAGTAGAAACCTGTGTTTGCACCACGGACATCTCTGTGCCAGGAACATTCGGGGCTGGCTCTGCGCTGAACCTCCCAGCTGGCCCGTGGGGAGGGCTATGCTAAAGTGTGGAGCCACACTTCTCCTTTCTACGAGGAGGTGACCTTGGGTTCCCCAGACTTTGTAACTCTGCTGCCCTGGAAACCACATACATGTTACTAAACAACATCCAAAACCCTGGCAGATATGCCTGACCTGTGCACAGGACTGTGGATGAGGGGTGAGTGCACTGGGGCGCAGCACAGCTCTGAGGCTTCCTGAACACTGGGGTCCTAGCAGCCAGGACTGTGCCTAGCAGGGAGCCGGGAAACCATGGCTGGGACTGTGACAAGAAATACTGGTTCCTAACAGGGACTCTGGATTTCTCTGCAGGGAAATCCCCATACCTGCCAGTGTGAGCCTCATGCTTCATCCTGCACTGCCTCCTGGAGGGCCAAAGAGAACGGGTCCTGGTCCCGGGCCGGCTGTATGGACTCCTCTGAGGACAACTCCCAAGGAGAGAACAGAGGATGCTATGTCTCCCACCAGTAGCCACGGTGGCCTGCGGGAGCCTGCGGGTCTAACCCTGCAGCTCAGACCTCTCCCAAGGCCTCACATGGGAACTATGACCACCATTCCTCAAAGCGGCAAGGACATTGCCAGTGTCTGTAGCAGGAAGAGGCCAGGCTGGCAGGGACAAATGGGTCTGACTTCAAAGCCAAGGCCATTTCGGTCACATGATCTCAGTGGGAGAGCCCAGCAGACACAGACACTGCCCTTCACCCACTGAAGGATGGGGACAGGCAGGCGTGAGGACTGCGTTCCTGCAGTGGCTGCAAGAGTGCTGGACCGACATTCCAGAGACCCATGGGTGCCCCTAGACTTCTGCCCGCAGAAGTTAGCACAGCAATGCATCCTGTGCTTCCCGGCCAGAAAGAGTAGGCGTGCCTTCGTTTTCACTCACTGTGCGATCCCACTCTCCCATCGCCCCCTGGGCTGCTAGGATGCCTATGTTTTCAACCGACATCAGTTTGTTTGTATTTCACCAAGTGTTGGTAAGTTATGGAGGCTGAGCTAGTGGGTGCTTTGGGGTTTTGATTTCAAAAGAGAATGAGTAATGCTGGGCCATCCTGGTGCATTTCTGCTTAGAGATGGATCCTGGGATGTGGTGTGAGCAGCGCTCCCCTGCTGGCAGGGCCCTTTCTGTGCAGGGCACCGTGTCCTTCTCCATCCATGGATCTGGTCTTCTGAGAACTTCTAGCTCTTCTGTCGCCCTCACCCCATGAGTTCCCTCAGTCACCTAAATTTCGGTCGTTTCCCTTTTGTCCAAAGGTCCTTCTCACCAGAGACCACAGACCTGCTCCTTCCACCTGATGAGTAGGGCCTGAGCCCGTCCACCTGCAACCAGCTGAGCATGACCCGGCCTGGCCTTCAGCCGGCTTTTCCCATGCCGACACAGCCAGCCTCCTCATCACATTCAGTCTTCTCTTTCACTTCATCTATTCTAATTCCAAACGTCTTCCCGTGCAGAAGTTTGGGAGAGGCATCCTGTGAGCAGGTGGCTTCCTCTGGAGATGCCCCCACCCCACCCAGCCTAGAACAACAACAGAAACATCATCGGAAAGGAACTTGGGGAATTTCCTCCTGGGCTGACCATCCTCAGCTGATGTCTGACTCTCTGTAGCTGCCCCACTCCATCCGCTCTCCAGGGAGGCCTCCACCACCCTGACAGCTCTCCTGGCTCCATCCAGGGGTGACCTCCCAAGGCAGGAAGGGCTCACTTCCTCCCCACAGTGGTGACAGCAGGACCTGGTCTCGGGGCCGCTGTGGAAATAACCTAGTTCCTGCAGGTGCTCCAGCGTCTCCTCCTTGGCAGTCCCTTGCAAATTACGACCAAGGTGCAACACAGGCCCGAGTGTGGCCTGGTTGGTGGTCATGTCTGCTCTCTCAGTCCTCAGTCCACCTGGTCCCAGGGATAGTCATGCTCTGAGAGTTTTGCCGTGTCACACCCACAAGAGCGACAGAGCCCTCGGCCTCCCCTCTGAAATCTGAGGTCCCTGGGGTCGGCTCCTCCATGATGGGCAAGGCTCCAGCCCCTCATCAGAGTCCTGCCCTCTCTCTCTGGCTGCCAGCCGCTAAATTCAGCTGTGAACAGATTCAGAGGTTTTGCTGACCAGGACTTGAACTGGGGTTCACATTACAAGGACACTTGCAAGTTGCGCCGGCAGACAAACTCTGGGATGAACACAGCACGGTTCGTGGAGATTTATGTACACAGGGCAGAGACGGCACCCACCTGGGTCCAGCTGGACACGCACGCTGTGGCCTGGGGAGGCATCGAGCGTGGGGATGAGGACTCGGGCCTGTCCCCAGACAGTGCAGTGGCTGCCGATCCCTTGGTTTCTGGTAATTGCACTTAGTTTCCTGGCATTCAGGTCTCTGCCCCCTTGGGCCTTCAAGGTGCCAGAGCTGGGGGACATGGATGTGGCTCCAAGTTTGACAAAATCCCCATCGTCCCTGCAGAGTCCTTACGGCTTGGGCTGGCCAGGACCCAGCCATGCGTCCAAAGGCTTCCCCTTAAAGCTATTGTCAAATATACATAAATTCTGTTTGCAGTCTCTGGACTTTGAATAGCTTGTTTCGCTGTTGAATTTGGTTTGAGTGGGGTTGGGGTTGCCGTAGGGACTCAGTTTATTCCATAAACTCTTTTTCTATCCTGAAAGATTAAAACATAATTTGAAACGACACAAGAACCAAGGGTTAAAATGACTGGAGGATCCCTTGGCTTTATCTGCCCCCTCCCCCCACTGCTGTCATGAACACCCCAGCTGAGCCCTGAGGGACCTTCCCCCACAACCCAGGAGAAGCAGCAGCAGCAGCAGGATCAGATCACCCATCCCCCAACACCTACCCACTCCCTCCGGCCACCCCCCCTCTGATCAGATGGGACTGAGTGTCAGCTGTCCTCTAAGACCTGAGATCCTTCCTTTACTCAGTCCATAAACATTGAATGAATATCGACCATGTGTCCAGCACTGTCCCAGACACTTGGGTACAGAAGGTAACAGACCAAAGCCTTTGTGGACTGGGGTCAGCCTCAGGGACGCCCATGAGGACATGAGGCAGGGCCCTGGCCTCGGAGCTCAGCCCGAGGGGTCCAGGTAGCTACCTGGTGGGTGCTGTAGGTATCCCCGGAACCCAGGGGGCCCTCAGCCTGGGCTGGATTCAAAGACAGAACTCTAGTCTATGAGTCCTGGCAGCCCCTGGCTCTGAAATGGTCACTCTCAGGGAGAATGTGCAAGGGTCCAGGTGTCTAGGGTGGGAGCTGGGTCCTGGGGACACACAGGGCTCAGTGGTCAGAGGAGGACCAGATGCTGAGGTGGCCTTGTTCCAGAGGTCCCTGAGCATGGCACAGGTGTCAAAATCCACCACAGGACAGGGGTGAGAGGGAGCTGGGTGGCTTCTTACATGGGCACCCTGGGCACTTTGCACGTACGTGGCAGTCTGGGCCCATGAGCTGTTTGTCCAGCAACCTCCTGCTCCTGCAGCCCTTGAACCTGGAAGCCAAAGACCCTGGACTCTACAGAGGACTTACTGGTCCACACGGCAACGGAGAGCACCAGGGACTGAAGCCAAACTGGAGAGAACGTTTAGAATAAAACAGAGTCCCTCTTTGTGGATGCAACTCCACAGAGGAGATTCTTATTCACAGTGAGTCTCCCTGATCCCCCTCCTCAGGCCGGGTCTCCCCCGGTGGCCCAGACCCATGAGCTGAGGCATCCAGCACAAGGCCACCTTCCACGGTGCCTCATCTCTCAGGGAACGTGACTGTCAGGGACTGGGAGGAGGACTCCTCCTGTTTTAGAAAATCATCATTTTCAGCTGCGAAAAGGAAAAGATACCAACCCGAGGTCTTGGCTCACTGAAGTCATCAAGGCCACAGAATGAATGCTAGTGAGAAAAACAAAAAAAGGAACAAAAACTATAAAATAATACCAAAAGAAAATGAGGAAAAGAGAAGAAAAAGAAAAGAAAACAGATGTAAGATATGTAGTATGGAACTCAATGACAGCATTTTACCAGAATTATGACACTGAGTTGTTGGGTTGGGAAAGAGAAATGGGAAGTAAACAGGCTTTAGGAACTGATCTCCCCTGGGAAACGCATCCTGGGGCCTTCCATACTCAGGGTGGGTTATCCTGACCCCCTCCCCAAACAGGCGGCTAACTCAGACAGCGGAGACTGACACTCTGGACCGGGACAGGTCTTTTTGGTGCTGTGATGTGGACTTCATGCAGAACGTGGGCAGGCCAGTATAAATAGACGAAGGCCCAGCCAATGGTCATGGTCAGTGGCTCCCACCAAGAGACGGGGGCACGATGTGTGCACCAAAGATCAGGGTAAATTCCACTCAAGGTCACCCAGTCCAACTCACAGACCAGTAGAGCCCTTTCCCCTACACCACGCTTGCCCAGCCCTCTACCCACAGGCCCCATGTGACTCAGGGCAGCTTTGAATGTGGCCCAGCACAAATGTAAACTTCCTTAAAACATTATGAATTTTTTTTGTGCAATTTTTTTTTTTAGCTCACCAGCTGTTGTTAGTGTTAGTGTAATGTATGCATGGCCCAAGACAAATTTCTTCCAATGTGGCCCAGGGAAGTCAAAGACACCCCGGCCCTATACCAACTTTGCCAGGGTTCTTTCTTCCAAGAGAGCCACTGTTTAAAATCTTTCATGCCATTTGATTAGTTTACTTATAGAGAAAAAAAATCAGGGAAAAACGGTCTTAACAGGAGGAAAAATTAAACACGTCGACTTAAAAGTAGAATTCTTGGCCGGGCGCGGTGGTTCAAGCCTGTAATCCCAGCACTTTGGGAGGCCGAGACGGGCGGATCACGAGGTCAGGAGATCGAGACGGGTGGATCACGAGGTCAGGAGATCGAGACCATCCTGGCTAACACGGTGAAACCCCGTCTCTACTAAAAAAACTACAAAAATCTAGCCGGGCGAGGTGGTGGGCGCCTGTAGTCCCAGCTACTCCGGAGGCTGAGGCAGGAGAATGGGGGGAACCCGGGAGGCGGAGCTTGCAGTGAGCTGAGATCCAGCCACTGTACTCCAGCCCTGGCGATGGCGCGAGACTCCGTCTCAAAAAAAAGTAGAATTCTTTTCTTACCCTTTTCAGGACTTGCTTTGTTCAAAAGAAGTTGCAAGTCGTTAGGTGAAACATATCTGAACATCAGCCGGGGCTTTTGAAAATAATCCTTGAGTTGGTCTTTTTTCCCCCAAAAACAAGGTAATATCTCCTTATATTATTTATTGGAAAAGTCCAAACTAACAGCCATCAACTTCTAAACAAGGTGTAGGATCATTGGAAGTTAGAGCTAGAAGAGGCCTTGGGAATCACCCAGCCCTTCATCTTCCACATGGGGAAACTGAGGCCTGGGGAGAGGGAAGGATTCATTAAGACCCTCCAGTGGGGTGTGGCAGGAAAGAGTTTCTGAATATGACAAAGGGAATGATGAGTCAGGGATAGTGGTGGCTAGAGCTATTTCCATGGTCACAGGCCCCAACGCCTATAAGGAAATGAAGGTGGCATGAGGCATCTTGGAAGGTTTCCAGCCCTACAGGCCTCATCAGGTGTCCATCCTGGCCAGTCCCTCCTGCTCTACATGCCAGCCTCCGCAACTCCCTTCTGCGGCAAAAGAAGATAGACCAGTCCCCAAACATTGCCTTTGAGAAAAGAGTCAAAGCAGAGCCAGAAAGAGGATTCCAACATTTCCCAGGTATTCTCACTGCTGAGGATATAGTGCGTGTTATTTTAAGTGTGTGCTCATTGCACCTGACTTTTAACATTTTAATCAGCAACGATGACCTTGGGCATGTTTTAAGCCTTTCTTTTATCATATCTGGCTCTGTGACACATTTTACCAAAAGAAGTGGTAGAACTACCTAGGAGATGGGAAGAACTGGTGCTGCCAGTCCACATGCTTTGCCTGGGCCCTGGGCTGCGAACTTTCATATCCTCAACCTAATTTCATCCCTACATCCACCCTCAGAGACAGAGCACCATTCCTAGCAGCACATGAGAACACCAAGGCCTGGAGCAGAGGGGTGAATTTCCCAGGCTCTCTGGGCCCACCTGGGCAAGACCAGAGGACAGCCCAGGCTCATCTATCTGCAAAGCCAGCTCATGCCTCAAGCAATTCTTAAATTCAGTCATACTTGAGACTCCCTTGAGTTCTCAAAATATCCTTGGAAGGCTGGTGGGGGTGGGCATCTGGCAGATGGGGACTCTAGGAATCAGCTAAAACTGGGGTTCCCATGAGGGTAACCAGGGAACTGGCAGGCGAGCCCTGCCCCCACCCCTGTGCACAGATCCTCAGTCCACTTGCAACCTGGCAGGGCCCTACGCCTCCAGCAGAGATGGGAAGGTGATTTCATCTGCAGGGAGCCGACTCTCATGAAAGAAGGGAGAGGAAGCATCTGAAACAGAGGTGAAATCTTAAGAGCTGTCCCATCTCTCTGGGCACATGATTTGATTCCCTACAGGACTGACTCTACAGAAAGGCTGTCATCCCATTTTTGGACAGCCCCGGAATCTGCCTTCCAGAGCCTTCTGCCCTGGTTTGTCCCTGAAATGAGTCAGCTTCCTGTCTCACAAGACCGGCCTCAGACACATGCAGCCCAGAGATGCCCTTTCTACCTCCTCTTCCCAAGCTGATCCCACCTTGACCTTTGAGATTCAGGTGAGAACCCCTCTTCAGGCAAAGGCACGCCGGCCCCCAGGCCTCCTGGATGGGTTCAGCAGCCCTCCATCTTGTTGCCACACTTGAACTTACCTCTGTGACACTAAATAGGCAATTATTGTTTTTCTGTACTCATCTAGGATCATTTGCTTACTCATCCACAAACATTTGATGATGCCCTAGCCTGCGGCAAGAAATGTCTTGAATCAGATGAACACCACGTAGACCCTGTCCTCAAGGATTCACAGCCATCAGGTGGAAGAAGATGAAGGGCAATGCCATGATAAAGCTGCTTTGCGTGTGTCCTGAGCAAGACTCATGTGTGTGTCTGGACCAACGTCATATGGAGGGTCAGGGTGGGATGGCTATGACGTCCATGGAGACCCCAGCCATCCCTTCCTAGCTGTAGGACCATGGACAGGTGTCCTAATCTATCTCTGCCTCAGTTTCCTCACCCATAAAATGGGCATCATGGTAAATGGGCTGGTGGAACATACCCAAAGCCCAATGAGAGGCCAACCTCACATCCTCTGGGATGGGAGAGGCTGCGTCTTCCAGGACCATGGGACTGGTCTGGGGAATACAGAAGTTATTTAAAAATGAATGAGTCCCTGGAGGAGAACCTGTGTCTGTGGTTAGGGGGATGCCACTGACCACAGCAAGCTAACATGCTTCACCTCTTTCCTAGTGAGACAGCAGGGGAGGGATTCTGGGGAAAGGCTTTTGTGAAAAAGACACACAGAGTTGGCCCGGCCTGCAGAATTTTTGACAGCCATTGAGAAGGAAATGCCTTTACCAGGAAGGAATTTTGAGGAACTACCAATTTCCATGAGGTGCTGATTTGGGAGAAGAAGGGCAGAGAAAGGAGGGCTGGAGACAGAGTCTATGCTTTGGACGTTATGAAATAAAATGATTTTGCGCTAACATTTCATGGAAAGAAACCTGGGTTCAGTGTGAGCTGCAGTCACCTACCTTTTCCTCCAGTTCTTTCAGGTGCCGCTTCTGAAACTCCAGTTTGTCCTCCAGTTCTCGAATTCTCTGAAATACATCAGGCTATGTGTCAGAAAAAGTACATTGTCCATGTTTAAAACCTCTGTTTTTATTTTTTATTGTGGTCTAGCACAGAAGCCATAAAGGATACAAACGCTGTGGGCAGCTTGGTGAGCTCTGATACGCGCACAAGCCCGTGTCACCACCACCCAAAGCAAGACAGAGAGCGTCCCAGCTCCCAGAAGGCCTTGGTCCCCCGGCTCAATTCCAGCCCTGTGAAGGAATTCTGTTCTGACTTCTATCACTAATAACGGATCGTTTCTGTTCTAGAAGTTTGTGGAAATAGAATTACACAGTACACATTCTTAAGAGGGGATCTTTTGAAAATAAAACATCAAGACTGGGCCAAAACATGTAGGCGCCCTGAGCAGCTAATAAAGGGCATGGGTGGGATGTGACACCAAGTCACATACTTGTCCAAGATTTATTTAGCTGCAGTCTGGGGGCTGGGGGGAGGAAGGGAGAAGGGCAGAGGAGGTGTTGTTGGGAGCCACTGCACCAGCATCCACCCTACCCTCTTAGAATCCCACTCAGCACGTGGTACCATGGTGACCAACAGATCCGGTTTGCCCAGGACTTTCCTGGCGTGAGTCCTAGGAAATTCCTCAGTCCTGGGCAAACCGGGACTCTTGGTCACCTTCCTTGGCGCTGTACCTGCAGAATTAATTCCCTGGGTGGTTTACCGATCATTCCTTCCCGTCCCACGCAGCCTCTCCACCAAGGAAATCTGGTGAACTGCCCCGTGAACTCCCCCGTCTCCAGTTCTTCATGTGCGCACAGGGCTTAAGCCCCATCAAGGGCCCCACCAAGGTGGGTACCTCTGGGGCAACTCTGTCCAGTGGGCTGCTGCCCCTTGTTCACCCTGAATGGGATACAGACCTCATGCACTGAGACAATGCTGGGAGGTGGAAGGGTGGACGATTCCAGCCAGCAGAAATTAAAAGTGGGGTCACCACAGGCCTTTATTCAGGCCCAGAGAAGTCGTCTCTCATTCTGTAGGGCGGTGGTTCTCCAGCCTGTGTCAGCATCACCCAGAGAGCCTACTCAAATGCAGATTGCCAAGCTCCGCCCACAGAGCTTCTGACTCAGCCTGGCTGGGGTGGGGCCTGAGTGAAAGGTGCAGTCCAGCAAGCTCCCGGGTGATGAAGACGTGGACGGTCCAGGACCCCTGCTTTGAGAACCACTGCTGTGGGCATATTTAGTCACTCAGTAAATAGGGCTCCATATGCCTGGGCCTGTTTCAGTCCTGGGGAGAAAGACAAAGTCTCTCCCCTTGTAGTCCAATTATGGTTCAGACAATAGCAGCATACAATTAAATAGAAAGGGCATCAGATGAATGCAAACGCCATCAAGAAAACCAAGAGGGGCCAGGCGCAGTGGCTCAAGCCTGTAATCCTAGCACTTTTGGAGGCTGAGGCAGGTGGATCACCTGAGGTCAGTAGTTCAAGACCAGCCTGACCAACATGGTGAAATGCGTCTACTAAAAATACAACAATGGGCCGGGCATCCGGGCATGGCGGTGTGCTCCTGTGGGGAGGCTGAGACAGGAGAATCGCTTGAATCTGGGAGGCGGAGGTTACAGTGAGCCGAGATCATGCCATTGCACTCCAGCCTGGGTGACACAGCGAGACTCCATCTCAATAAATAAGTAAATAAAGAGGCATGAGGAGGGTGAGGGGTGAGGGATTGAGCTGTGGCCTGGAGGAGACGTGGAACCCAGCAGGGACCTATGATAGTTCACCAGATGCACAGGAGCGGAAGGGAATTCCAGGCGGAGGGAACGGCACATGCAGGAGGCCAAGGGGCCTGAGGTGGGGGGTCGGGGACAGAGCTCAGAGGGTCTGGAATGGCCCATGTCCCAATAAGGTGCTCACAGCTTTGGGGTTGCCATGGGGAGCCAGTGACGGGTTCTAGGCAGGGACATGATGAGCTTTTGATTTCAGGATGATCACAGGGGCAGCCAAACAGAATGGATTCCATGAAGGAGACAGAGAAAAAAAAATGATTCTCTCGGATCTGTGACCTCGGGCAGTTATTCCGCCTCCCTGAGGCCTGGTGTCCTTATCTATAGATGGCCCACATCTAAGGATTTAACAAGCAAAATTGTACCAAGTGTTTAGAGCAGAGCTTGGCATTGAGCACTCCGTAAGTTATTTTTTACAAGTGGTAATTTTCTACTCTCTCCCACCCTAAGGGAATGGTGTGACCTCAGTCTGGCAGTGGCAGGGGTTTCCCGGCAACCCCCTCACATGCAGGGCCGCCGAGGAGCTGCTGAGTAAGCGGGCATGCGGCCCGAACCTGGCTTGAATTCTGGGCCCCAAATGTAGCAGCTGTCGGGCTCTGGGTGAGTGACATGATCTCTCTGTGTCTGGAACCCTCTGCTGTAATATCTGTGTGGGACTCCGTGACTCGGAGGGTGAAATGGGATCTGTAGGACAAGGCTTTGTAATCTAATGTCCGGCTTTACAGTTTCCAAACAACTTCTGAGAATCCCCCAGGAACAACTTCTGGGCTTTACAAATCAGCCTGAGAACCTGGCTGTCATTCTAATCTGTCTTGACATTCATGCTTAGGAAACAGTCTCTCATCAGAGTGTGGGAGGCCAGAAGGAGCAGTGGGTAAGAGTTTCCTGAGCTGATGACCTGGGTTCACAGCTGAGCTCTGTTGCATCCTGGCTGTGTGACCTTGGACAAGTTGCTTACCTTCTCTGAGCCTCACTCTGCTCTCTCATGAAAAATGGCATCAATGACCTGTCTTCATAGGACTCATGTGAATTTCATTCAACCAACATCTATTGAGCGCCTTCTGTGTGTCAGCGCCACCCTGTCTCCCTGGGCTGGAATATCGATTGCCCCAGCACCTAGAACAGTGCTTGGTACACGAATGTTAGAACAACTCAAAACAAAACAAAATAAAACAGAACAAAACACAGTGCCATGACGGCCAGCAGGGGCATCTTTGAGAGAGGTGGACGATGCAGCTGTGCCAGTTGGAAGGGGCTCTAGAGGGCTTCGAAGGTCAGACTAAGCAACCCAGACTTTGTACTCTGGGCACTAGGGAGCCAGTGAGGGTTTCAGGGGAGGTGTTGTGGTGGTGCTGTGTGTTAGGATGGCTTCGGCAGAAAAAGAGACAATGGAGAGGGCATTGCCATCGTGACTTGTCCCAGCAGATGTCTCTGCAGGCCGACTGTGGCGAGGAAGTGAAATCAGTGCTACTGAACCCTCAGAGAGGGTCAGGACAAAGTGAATTTACACCAGTGGCTTCACTCCAACCTTCACTCAGGCAGAACCTTTTACAAAAGCGCAGAATCATTCTGTTGGGAAAGGTGCCATGCACTAATGGATGTTTTCACATCCTCTTTTCCCCTGAGTTAACAGGGCTGGAAAATGCCAATTTCAGCTGGGGCCGGGCAGGGGACATTGCTGTACCCTGTGGGCTGGATTCCAGGCGAAATACAATGGTAATGTCCACAGCAAACTGGGAGACTGGGTGGGTCTGTCCATGGTTGAAGCAGGCAGCCAGTGCTTGAGCCAGATCAGAAGTGGAGTGAGTGTTACCAGAGCACCTGGCTGTACTATGTCATGTTGCCTGTGTTGAATACATGAGTGTTAGGGACTATTATAAATATAAAGATGACAGAAGACATGATAATGACTAGGTTGGGTTAGAAAGGCCAAGTGCAGCAAATGTTAGCTGATATTCCTTGAGTGCTTACTTTGTGAGCACTTTAGATAAATTCTCCATTGACCACAACACTTCAAGACGTGTGCGTTGATTGTACCTATTCTACAGACAAGAAAATTGAGACTCACAGAGGTGAACTAACTTGCCTCAGGTTACATCATAACTAGGGACAGGATTTGAATAAAAATCTGTCTGACCCGAGAGCCTGTGGCTTCTAATGCTACATCATAGCTTTTCATATATAAACTTTAAAACATTAATTTTTATGTTCCTGGAGGGGAAAAAAATCATGGTAATGCAGGTTTGAATTACTTCCCTTTGGAAAAAAAATGTAGGTTTTGCAATACTCTTTTGAAAATACCAGATTTCTGGAGACTATCAAATGATAGCAACTAGCAAAGAATCACAAAATATGAATAGTGAACCCTCAGGGGGTCATGCAGTGTGGAGACCAGGGCTCTGGCAGTGGACTCAGGACAGGCCTGGCCTGGAAGGGTCACTTTGTGGCTGGCTGACCTTCATCCAGCTGTTTTGTCTCTGTGCCTTCATCTCTCCATAAGTTTGAAGACTTAATTAGGTAGCCAAACACCTGTTTTCAAACAGGTGTTTTAATGATGCTCCTTACAACCACTGTTTCAGGGTGGTGATTTCTCTGTAAAATCCTATACACAGGGTACTACTTTTGAAAATTGCAGCTGTTAGAAAACATAAAGCATCTCCTCAACCACAGCCAACTGTTCCCACCTCAGGGGCTTTGTACTTGCTGTTCTCTCTGCCAGGTGGCTGCCTGGCTCACTTCCTCACACCATTTTAGCCTCTGGCTGTTTCTGACATCTTCAGTATTTATTCGAGTCTTGCTTGTTTCCCCTCCCCAGAATCTAAGAACATCCTCTCCATGGAAGCAGGACTTTGTCCACTGTTCCACTCCCAACAGGCAGCACTGTGCCTGGCATGGGTGGGTGCTCTATGCATAGTTGTTGAATGGAAGCCAGAAGCAGCAGCATCTCATTTCCCCAGCACCATGCGGCCACTGGGGCTGGCTGGAAAGTCTCCCCTCTGCCCTGGAGTCATACCTAGACCACCCACTTCCAGGAAGACCTGTTAAAGGAAGCATCCAGTAAAACAGATGCACTCCTAAGTTTGAAGGCTCCGGGCTACTGGCTGGGGGCTCCGGGCTCCCGTTGCTGCTACACGCGTGCAACACTACGCGGAGAAGGGGAGCGAGAGTCGGCACACATCATGGCATCAACGGTTACACTGGGAGAGTTTGGCCAAGCTTTTTCACCTGCAGAACCACACCGGAGCCTCAAGGCAATGCCTGGAGGTGCAGCCGCTCAGAACTACCCATAGTACAGATGAAGAAGCTGAGGCCAGCAAACGTTAAGCTTTGCTGACCGTTCTGGAGCTGAACTCAAAGCAGGGAGGAGGTAGGTACTGGATTCTCCTGCCTGGTGTGCTAGAGGAGGGAGACAGGGTGATGGGGGAAGGGAAGGAATAATAACTCATTTTCTTACTAAACCAAAAAAGTTACAAGACCCTTATATCCCCCTAGAACTCACAGCCATGCGTCTATAAGACAAGGTTTGACAACTTGAAGTTGCACAGAAATCACCATGGGATCTTCTTAAATGTGGAATCTGATTCCATAGGCCTGGGGCGGGGCCTGAGATCCTGCATTTCTAGCAGGCCTCAGCATCAGGCCAATGTCCCTGGTCCATGAACTATGCTGAGTGGCCAGGGGGCAGCACACTACCTTGGGTATTGACATCCATGCGTTATAACATAGAGTCCTCTTTCACTGAACACCTACCATGTACCAGGTGAATTGGTTTGCATATCTTATCCCTTTACAGTCTCAGAGCAATGTATTATTGAATAAATGTATTGACTTCAGCTTATATGTACATATCACTGTATTTTTTTTTTTTTTTTTTTTGAGATGGTGTCTTGCTCTTTTGCCCAGGCTGGAGTGCAGTGGCTGGATCTCGGCTCACTGCAAGTTCCACCTCCTGGGTTTACGCCATTCTCCTGCCTCAGCCTCCTGAGTAGCTGGGACTACAGGCGCCCGCCACCTCGCCCGGCTAGTTTTTTTTAGTATTTTTTTAGTAGAGATGGGGTTTCACCATGTTAGCCAGGATGGTCTCGATCTCCTGACCTTGTGATCCACCCGTCTCGGCCTCCCAAAGTGCTGAGATTACAGGCTTGAGGCACCGCTCCCAGCCTATCACTGTATTTTAATAAAACTGAGGTCAGGGAAGTTTCAATATTCAGTGAGAGAAAGGAGTGTCTATGAATTACCTTCAACAGAATTCTCAACTAATTTGAAAATGATCCAAAGATAAAAGGAAAAGCAATATCAACCCTGGTCAAACTACTGTTCAAGCTTCTCCATGCAATTGACTACACAGTTTGCTAAAAGGAAGTTATTTGTCCTGTATGATCTTACATAAACACCACAAAACACTTGCATTTTAAATGACTCTTTTCTTTAAGGGATGCGAGTCCTCCACTGCCCAGCAGGCAGACACTGCCATGGCTTGCTCTTTGGCTTTTAAAAAAATCACCCAGATCCTGGGTTCATTTCTCAGCATGTGCAGCATGAGGGCTTTTCCAGGAGTCACAGTGGAATGCGGCATTGCCCTGTATCTTTACGGTGTGCTCCCTAACCCATCATACATTTCAGACTTAGGCCACCAAAAGCAGCACATTCCATGAGACTTGAATCCTTGAGTGGGGTAACGATCTTTTTTTTTTTTTTTGGCTCAAACACACAAATGTCGCTCTGTTCTTTGAGCAGGATCTCCTGAACACGAAATCAATTCCTTCATTTGCTGCATACTCAGTGAGCAAGTCCTGAAAAGAAGGCACAGTGCTTGGCCTTAGAGACAAGCCAGCACCCAGCTCCTAACTCCCCATCTGCTCCTGCTACCTCCACCCACAGACTACACTCAGCAAGAATCCACAGTGGTCTGCACTTATTGAGAGAAGTTTACAAGTAATAATTATCTAAACCTTACCATGCCCCAGTGACACAGGCATTGTCATCATCCCCATGAGGAAGACATTGAGGCCCAGAGAGGTTAAATAATTTGTCCAAGGCCACACAACTAAGTGGGAGAGCGAGTTCAGAGCCAGGCCGTCTGGTCCCAGTGTCTGTGTTTTCAGCTTCTTTGCTGCCCTAAGCTGACCCACACCATGCTGCTCTGCTGCCCAGAATCCCCTTTCCCTTTGATGGTGATGATGATTGATTTTATGTTAACTTGGCTAGGCCATGGTACCCAGATATTTGGTCAAGTATTCTAGATGTTGCCGGGCATGGTGGCTCATGCCTATAATCATGGCACTTTGGGAGGCCTAGGTGGGTGGGTCACTTAAGGTCAGGAGTTTGAGATCAGCCTGGCCAACATGGAGAAACTCCATCTCCACTAAGAATACAAAAATTAGCTGGGTGTGGTGGCAGGTGCCTGTAATCCCAGCTACTCAGGAGTCTGAGGCAGGAGAATTGCTTGACCTGGGAGGTGGAGGTTGCAGGGAGCTGAGATCGTGCCACTGCACTCCAGCCTGGGTGATAAGAGTGAGACTCCATTTCAAAAAACAGACAAACAAACTAGATGTTTCTGTGGAGGTCTTTTTTAGATGAGATAAACATCTAAATCAGTAGACTTTGAGTAAAGCAGATGAGCCTCCATAATGCGTGTGGTGGGGGGGGTTCATTCAATCACCTGAAGGCCTTGAGAGAAAGCCTGAGCTCCCTGAGGAGAGGGGCATGCTGCTAGCAGATGGCCTTCAGGCTTGAACTGCAACAACTCTTCCCTGGGGCTCTGGCGTGCCCTGCAGACTGTGAACTTGCCAATCTTTATCTACAGTTGCGTGAGCTAGTTCCGTAAAAGAAGTCAAACTCTTTCTCTCTCTCTCTCTCTCTGACCACATCCCCCTTCTTTTTTCCTTCTGTGACATACCTCCCTGCCAGTAATCTAGATCCTTACTGTCTGGACAGAGGGAGGGAACAAAAGAACAAAGGGACTAAAATGGCGCATTTCCAGGTTCTTCATTGTCAACTTTCCCGGGCCCGGGAAAGACACAGGTCGACTGCGCAGGCGCAGTCTGACAGAGAAAAATCGAAACCTACCTAGCCGCGCCTACCGCCCCGCCCCCGACCCGCCTATGTCCCGCCCACTGCCCACCCACTCCCAGGCCCAGGACATAAAAGCCGCTCCCTGCGGGTGCACGGCGTGAACTTCCTTGCCCCTGCTCGGATGCGAACCTAGGAACCTCGCCCGAGAACGCCGGAGCGGCTTCCTCGTACTCCACCTCCGGAGACCGGTGAACCTGGCCCCTCCTTCACATTGGCTAGTTCATAAAGTTTTCTTTTACCCTGCCTACTTGCCTGTTCTCTGGCACTTACTCTGGTGGTCGTCTGGAGCAAATCACTTACTACCTGGGTGACCTTCAGGCACATGAGCTAACCTCCCTGAGCCTCAGTTCTCGTCTGGAAAGTGGACATCCTAGTGCCCACCCTTAGGGTCCCTGAGATAAGGGATCTGCAGTGCAGGGAGCCACTGCCCAACAGACGGTGAGCGCCCAACAAATGCTCTGCATGCTGCTACTTCTTTCCCTTCATGGTCAATCAGGAGTCATGAAGCCCCCAGCTCCCCGTGTGCTCAGTAGCACATGAAACTCACATGCAACATCGAACCTTGGAAGACGTTGAGGTTTTCAGACCTCAATGGAAGCTGGAAGGCCCAATCCTCAAATGAGCCGCCATCACAAAAGGCAGCAAAAAAGCAAACTGTTGCTGATGCCTCCCCGTGACCAGCATCTGACCTGGAAACAGCGTGCAGTTGCTGGAGGAGGAGGGCCGAGGGAGAAGGCACTTGGTTGGATGAATGTTTCAGCATTTGCTCTATAGAATGTCTTGCCCCGTCACAGGGAGTTATGACGGGCATCTATGAAATCTTGCTTCTTAGAAACTTGCTTTACCACCAACTCGCCCTGGAAAGAGCCTGGGGCACTCAGGGGTCCATCAGGGTGCCAAGGTGCACACAGGACGACAGGGATGCCGGGGGTGCTGTGGGCACAGCAGCTGTTGACGCCTACCTGCTGGGCCTGCTGCAGCAGTTCCATGCGCTCCCGCAGGATCTGGCTGTCGAACTCGCGGCTCTGCCTGAGGATCTGCCTGCGCACCTTTTCCACAGCAGCCTGCAGGTCCTCCCGCTGGCCCTCGCTCAGCGCCTCACCGGCCCTCCGCCCCGGCTCCTGCTGCAGCGCTGTGTACAGTGTGGCCTCCAGGTCTTGGATTTTCTGAGGAGCCCAGATCACACAGACAGAGGAAGGTCACAAGGAGGTGAACAGGAACCACCAGGAGGCTGCTGCCAGTGGAGACAGAGTCAGGGAGGGGGTTTTGGGCAGGGAGGGGCATCTGTCAGGGGCCAAGCACAGGGCCAGCAGTGCCCAGGGGAGCAGGCTGTGAGGGAGCAACTCGGCCCTGCGCACATGTTATCCAGAGCATTTTTTACTCTATTCAACCCAGACGCCCATACTATGCACAAGAGGGGACAAGGGCAAGAAGAAAAAGTAACTATAGCCTTCCCTTAAAATACATGACTCAGACAGAGGTGCAATTCACCTGAGTTTTATTTCATCCTTGGCTTCCAATCGACTCTCCTCACCTTGGGAACAAATCTCTCCTTTTCTAATGGGTGCCAATGGGAAAATATGTCTGGATTTTCATTTGGTTTTCAGCTGCCTTAAGAATGCAACTCTAGCCCAAAGCAAATAGTGGCAATGTTTTAATTGCCCCTAACCCCCCACAAAAGGAAGACACCCTTTGTTGGCAAAGCTGAATGAGACATTAGTGACCAACTGGGGATCCTTGCGAAAGCTGAGTTTTCATCATTACAGGATGTTACTCCTTTTCACAGCAAGACACTTACATATAGCTATCTTATGGGAATGTCTAGGGACAAAAGAAAATTAGCTCCTTTTCTGCCTTCCTAAATCCCATCCACACTCCTTACTAAGGGACAGCTACTTCTCTTCCAAAGAAACTACAGGTGGTGTAGAGGAACCATGAGTTTCAATAGAAACATGCCACTGAGGCAGAGGTTAACCATTAGCCCTCCATCACCAAGGCCAAGGCTAACCGGTAGCCCTCCATCACCAAGGCCGAGGTTAACCCAGTAGCCCTCCGTCACCGAGGCAGAGGCTAACCAGTAGCCCTCCATCACCGAGGCAGAGGTTAACCCAGTAGGCCTTCACCACCGAGGCAGAGGTTAACCCAGTAGCCCTCCGTCACCGAGGCAGAGGCTAACCGGTAGCCTCCATCACCAAGGCAGAGGTTAACCCAGTAGCCCTCCATCACCGAGGCAGAGGTTAACCCAGTAGCCCTCCATCACCGAGGCAGAGGTTAACCCAGTAGCCCTTCATCACTGCGGCCAAGGTTAACCCAGTAGCCCTCCATCACCGAGGCAGTCTAACCCAGTAGCCCTCCATCACTGAGGCAGAGGCTAACCCAGTAGCCCTCCATCACTATCAGGCCACTTGCTCCTCAAGTCTCCTCTGGCTTCTCCCTGCTGGGATCCAGGCCCACTGAGCCAGACTGATTTTAACCAACAAACATGATCACCTTCACCTCTGCCCACCCCAACAGTTGCCCCTGGGGAATTAGAAGGCTGGAATCTGTTTCCCGGCAGAGCTGTGAGGCCCCCAGGTGGGCTCCACATGGAACAGAGCTTGCTGGTGCCTGCAGGCTCACCCCTTCTCTACTCAGCAGCCAAGCTCCC
This sequence comes from Colobus angolensis palliatus, assembly GCF_000951035.1. Taxonomy (NCBI): domain Eukaryota; kingdom Metazoa; phylum Chordata; class Mammalia; order Primates; family Cercopithecidae; genus Colobus; species Colobus angolensis. Next base: position 3,919,956 of record NW_012114522.1, on the reverse strand, counting down.
AGGAGACCCCCCGGGTGGCCAGTTTCCAGATGGAAATGCACCACTTGATTCTGGAAACCCCGTTGCGGGCCTGCCCCACCTCACGCAGCTCAGTGACAAAGGGACACAGGCTTGTATCTGGCACCTGCTGTCCTGGCCCCAGCATGGACACACGACCCTGGCACCCTCTCAGAGCATTTCACTTCCTGACTGTTCATGAGAATCCAGAACTGCGTCAGAACTCATGTGACTGAAATCCCACTGGGAGCACACTGCCCACGGCAGGCTTTCAAATACTCCAAGTGTGAAGGCAGCTTCTATATGGCCGCAGAACCAGCATGCAGGAGCCTGTTCTGCAGATTCAGCGCTCTGAGGGATCCCTCAGGCCTTCCTGAGTTGGTGCTTAGACAAAGGAAGGGTGGACCCCAAGGTGTTCCAAAGGGTGTTTTCAGAAATGCCAGTTCTGCAAGATGTCCTTTGGAAAAAGGTCCAATGATCCAGTGAACTTGGCACACTGCTTGCCTACATTCCTCTCAGAGCCTCGACTCACCCTTCAGCACACTAAGACCCCAAGAGGTCCTTCAGAATTTTCCAACTTAACTCTATTGCGCTACGCTTCGCGGGGCCCTAGGTTCCACCTACAATCACATTCCTCGGCATTTTTTTTTGGGAAACGCTAGGGGAGAACAGGGATGCCTGATAGGGATGGCCCATCCTGCAGGGTGTTTTCAAAAGGACCAAGCCAGGACCAAAACAAGGAAAAACCTAAAAGATGAGAGAAGCAGGAGACAGACCAGGGTATAGATGAGAATGTCTCCATTCGTTAGTTGCCCTCAACACTGCTGATACATCGTGTGCCCAGAGGGAAATGTTGTGTCTTGACAAGGCTTAGTCCATTCTGATCGTCTGCGTCTCCTGTTCCCAGTCTGAAGGGATTCAAGCCTCACAGCCTAGACAGGAAGGGCCAAGGGTCATAGCTAGTTGCACCGGCCTTCACATCTAGAATCTCCTGTCCATTTGAGCTAAGCCCAGGCTACCTGCTCTCTGTCTTCCTGGAGCCTCTCATGGGAAGCAGAGTTTTAAAGTCATTTTTTGAGTGATTGGCTCTGCATTTTGTAGGTGCAAACCCATTTTTGTAAAATTACTTTCACTACAAATGATCTGGGCACAGATTTGCTCAAGAGTCTCTACCACACTAGCTTCTTCCTACAAGGAATGGCATTGAACTCTAAATTCTCTCTCCTGCAGGGACAAGTTTCCGTGATCTTACTCAACTCCCCGCCTCCCCCAAGGAGAATTTCTCTCAGTGCCAGGAGCGCTTAGCTTTGAGTGTGAGGACACAGGACCCTGAACATCATCCCACTGTACTTTAATCACCAGGATGCCCAGAACCAATTTTGCAAGCCAAATGCAATACTACATCCGACCTTATACCTCATCCCTTTGGTTCTGAAAATCACCTGGCCTCATCTAATTGCTTTACCTCTGCGTTCCTTTGTGATCATCTCTTTTTCCTATTTATAGGGAAACTTGCTTTGGGACTTTAAGTCCAAATATTTAAGTATCATCAAACATATAAGAAATAGAGGTTCTTCCCATTCATCTCAAATGATTGCTGGAATTTAAGAAGCATGTCTAAGAAAACCATTAAAGTAACTTTGAATATTTTTGAAAATCACGATTGATTTGGAAAAAGGGACCATCTGTATGGTCATTCCAGCCACACGGTGGAGATGGCATTTTTGTCGCTCCTGTTTGGCACTGGGGAGCACCCTAAATGCAGTTTCAGCCCCGGAGGAAAAAGCAGCCTCTAATGTGGAGTCTAGGAAGCCAAAGTGTCAAACCCACTTCTGGTCCTACCAGGTAAGCCTGGTCAAGGGCTTGCTTCCGGTAGTCGAGCTCCTCTTCCAGATAGCCCTTCTGCCTGCTGAACAGGTCCTGAGAAAGAGGGAGGCGCCATCAGGGACCAGCGTCAGAACAGGAATCCATGACAGCTTCAGAGCCCGTGTGCTAGACAGTGGCAGTCTCACCCAACTGGGGGCACTCAGATGAGAAGGAACTTGGTGGTCTTCCCTGCGTGCCCCCACGAGAATCGCCCAGCAGGAGCCTCACTGACCCGGGGCACCCTTGACAGCCCCACCTGGATCCTTGGTCAAGACTATCCCTTCCTCCTGCTTCGCTTCCTCTTGGGTACCTGACTGTAAAGAAGGGACCCATGTCAAACCCAGGCACAATTCACAGGAGTCCTTTTGGGTTCCTCCTGCCACGTCTTAGTGGCCCCAGAAGACTGTCTTCATGGTTCTCAGATGTGGTTCTTTCCTCCTGCCTGAACTGCATCACCCACCTCCCCATCGGTCTCACTGAGCACACTTCTCCCTGCCTCCCACTTCCCTGGGCCACTCTCTAAGACCCTGCAAGCACGATCTCTCCAGAGTGCAAATCTCTTCTTATGACTGATTTGAGGGTTTCAGGGTTAGAGTTCATCTCCTGTAGCCACTTCCTTTTACAGACAAGGAAGGAAAGAGCCAGGGAGGACCAGAGCCTCGCCTTAGATGCCACAGTTCGATGATGGCAGAGGTGGGAGTAGAAACGCAGGCCTTCTGGCACCAGTCAGGGCTCTTTCCGCACCACTCCCTGCTCCCAGGCCCCATGAGTCCTTCCACCTTCCTCCTTCTCCTCCCATTTCCATTTCTTCTTGGAGAACTCGAATTGGCCTTTGACTACTCAAGAACCACGTCTTCTGGGAAGCCTTCTCTGTCCTCCCCAGGCTCTCCATACATCCATAACCCCAGTGAATAACCACCGCCACCATTTATCAGGTACCCAAGGTGCCAAGCACAGTGCAAACCTGGCTATGTATCTTGCATTTCTCCTCCCACAACCCAGCAAAGCACAGATTGGAGTTTCCCATTCATCAATGAGAAAACTAAAGTCCAGTTCTCCAAGCTTTCATGGCCAGCAAAGGTTTGAGCCCTGCCCGTGTGTTCCTAGAGTCACTGCGCCAGTATTTCCATATCTGGGCTGTGTCTCTCCTAACATCCTCATGCTGCATTCACATGAGCTCATGACCGCACAACCCTGCAGGCCTGTGAGCTTGCCCCTGGTGGGAGAGACCTCACTTATTCATTACCAAGCCTCTAATCCTGGCATAGCACCTGGGACACAGCAGAGGTTCTGAAAATAGGTATTCAATGAGTAACTGAGCAAGTGAAAGAGTAAGTAAATGGGTGATAATTACTCAGAACAAACACTGGGGCAAAAGCAAAATTGAGAAATGCATGCAAATCATTAGGAAAACACGTGCAAAGCCTTCCTGCAAATCGACTTTGCTCTTCGAACCCTCTCCCCCCACCCCCAGGCAGTCAAATCTTTTACCTTCTCCTTCTCCAGGTCCAGCATCTTCTGGGTCAGGGCGGCCTCGGTCCCCTCTATTTGCTTCAGCCACTAGAAAACAGCAGGGACAGGAGGGGTGCAGCAAAGTGAGAGTCAGAACCCAACGGGCTGTGGAATTTCACAGGTGTGTGAATTTCATAGATCGGCTTCTTCAGGGTGTGCTCAGGAATGGATCACGTCACGGCACACACATGCCTGCACCTGCGGATGGTGTGGTTGTGTGTGCATGGTCCAGCCTGTATGTGCAGGAGGTCATAGGTGTAAGTGTGACATGTACGTGGTGTGGAAGCTGGATTCAGAGCCTGGGTGGACCCAAGTGTGGACGACTGCAAGTGTGTACAGCAGAGGAAGTGGCGTGGTGTAGCTGATGTCACAGAGTGCCTGCTCTGTGCTGATGCTTCACTCAGGAGACCTCATCTGACCCTCTTACAACCACCCCATGCAGTAGGCAGCATCACTCCCATTTTGCAGGTAAAGACATGGAGGCTGAGTTAAGTAACTTGTCCAAGGTCACACAGGTACAGAATGGAGATTTGGAACCCAGCCTGCAGAACGCCAAAGCTCTCATCCCTCCAGCAACGTGAGTTGGAGCAGCCCAGAGTGCCTGGTGCCACCGTGAGAGGAAGCGGAATCACACACAGGATAGGGGGTGTAGGAGCATGAAAGCAGGGCTCGTGCCAGGACATGAGGGCGCAGGCACAGAATAGGGGATGAACAGGTAGGGCGTGCACCTGAGTGCCAGGTAAGGGAGTGGGAGCTCTGTCCACGTTCCCTCTGGGGTCTGGGCTGGGGGTGAGCACGGAGGCAGGTGTCATATGCGGATGTGTCTCTGTGAGGAGCCCCTAAGATGGGAGGAAGTCCAGGCCAGCACAGGGTGGCTGCCTGTGGGGTAGGGCTGCGGGGAGGTCAAGGCACCGAGGGGTGTCCGGGTTTGACGACATCACTGACCTCCTCATTGCTCAGGTTGTTGGCTGGCCTCCCATTGCCAGGCCCTAACTGCAGAGTGCCCTCTTTCCCGACCCCAGGCCCCGGCTGTGGAGCACCCCCTTTCCTAACTCCAGGCCCCAGCTGCAGAAAGCCTCCTTTCCTGACCCCAGGATCCCCTAGTTTCCTTGTCCTGCTTGCTTTCCCCCTCCTCTGGCAGCGGCTGGTCACCCTCACCGGGTCACCCTGCCCTTGTGAGGTCCTGGAGCCCTGCCCTCGGCCTTCCCCACCTTACTCTGCCCTCCCCCTGGGATCCACCCTCTCTACCCTCTCTGAAATGTCTCCCACCCAGATCTGCCCCACCACGCCCTGTGTGCCGCTGCCTCCTGCATCCCTCCACTCCCAAGTCTCAAGGAATCTCCAGGGCCTGCCAGGACCCCTGATGGGGAAGAGCGCCCCCTCCTTCCTTTCGTCCACTTCCAACATACTGGCTTCGCCTCCTTCTGGTTCTCAAACACACTCACAGCACTCCTTCCCCATCACCAACCCCCCCATTCCCCTTTCAGCCCCCAGGTTCATATCTGAACCCTCCCCACATACCACAAATCCCTTTCTGCCCCCCAGCCAGTAAGTTCCCTAAAAAACACACTTGGGCTCATGGAACCTCCCTGCTCTGCTCAGAGCCCTCCAAAGACATCCCCTCACTCCCGACAACACTGGCAAGGCCCCAGCGTGGGGTGGCCCCTGCAATGCTCACAGTCTTATCAGTCAGCACTCTCCTATCCCCACTGAAATCCCGGGCCCTGGTCATCCTAACTACACAGAGCTCCTCAAACATGCTCAGCCTTTCCCTGTGCCGTCCCTACCTCTCCTGGCCCCAGCCTCAGCCCCAGGCCTTTACTGAGCTAGCATCACTCAGTCTTTAGGCCCTGAGCTAGCTGTCACCTCCTCCAGGAAGCCTACCCTGCTTGAGTCCATGGGGTCAGTTACCCTCCATGGTGCCCATGTCAGTCACCTTGTGAATGCCTGTTCACAGCACTCACCTGACAGGCGCTGTTGTCTGTTTCACCCCTAACCCTGCTGCCCCCCTTGAAGGTGGGGACCACGTTTGCCTCCTGTTGGATTTCCTTGACTGGCACAGGGCCTGACACAAGCAGGTGCCTAATAAACTTCTGTTGAATAAAGGAGAATCGAGGGTGTGCAGTGTGTGCTGTCTGTACAGAGGAGACCAGAACTGATCGGGTGCTGTCACAGAACTCCCTCCGTAACGTCACAGTGAGCTTGGTCCCCAGTATGGGCTCCAGTGCCAGCCACGGAGGCAGCACCCAGCACCCTGTGCCAGCCGCGGTGGCCGGCACTTCCTCAAACAAGGCTCAGACAAGATGCGTGGTTTCTTAGAAACAGACAAGCATATTTTGGATGAGGAGTTACAGGTATTTCCTTTTTAACATCCTCATGCAAGCAGTCAAAAAATGAATGAAATGAAAATGGGAAATCCAGTTTTGGATGATTACAACCAGCTGCTCTCAGAATGGTTTCTACAGAACACAGTGTTGAGCTTTGTTGTTGCTGTCATTTAAAAAATTGCATATAAAAAATAAATTTAACAAGACCTTTTCGGCAACTGGGAGAGAACACGAGAGCAGAGAGAGCTGGTCATGAGGACCCCCCGCCATGTGAGATCAGAAATTTAATATCAAAGAGTTTGGCCAGAGCGCTGTGGGGGCCTAAGCCACTCCTGGGAGAAACAATGTTCATGGTTCTGCTCCAACCCCATAAAAGGGGGTCTTGGGCTGGGGAGGAGAAGGGAGTCCACGCACAGGGAGGTGCTGATGGGAACCTGAGCAGCCTCATGGGGGCAGCCTCTTGCAGGGTGGGGGCTGCTCTCTGTGCCCCGACTCCCAGGACCCCTCAGGTGCAGAGCCTGGATCCCCTGCAACTGGTGGGGCTCATCTCTCCCCTCTCCCTTTGGGGAGGGTCCCAAGGCTTCAACTCGGGGCCAACTATTAGAAAGTCTGACTATGGCTCAGACCTATGCCTCATTCTCCTATCCATCGTTACCAGCGAAAACACGGCCTTTAAGACATTCCCACCTGGCTGAGGCCGGTGTCTTTTTCTCGATCCACTCTGAACTTGAGGGAGAAGAGATATGACTGCTATGACTTATAAACCCTCCAATGTCTCATGGTTCAGTTTCTCTGCAGGGCACGCGCCATGTGCTGAGGTGAGTGAGACCTTGCCCTGATCCTATCCGTGCCTAACCGGAGTGGGGCTGACGGGTGCCAGGATGGATGCCTGTGCCTTGATGACTGGGCAGGGCTTCAGTGGGCAGAGATGAGGAAGGCATGTGCCCGGTGCAAGATGCTGTTTGCAGGGAAATGAACACAGGCACATCATAGCACATTCCTTCAGGTTGCACTTCACCTGCACACTGAGAAATGGGCTTCGAGGCTGGGTGAGGTGGCTCACACCTGTCATCTCAGCACTTTGGGAGGCCAAGGCGGACAGACCACTTGGGGTCAGGAGTTTGAGACTAGCCTGGCCAACATGGAGAAACCCCATCTCTACTAAAACTACAAAAATTAGCCAGGCGTGGTGGCACATGCCTGTAATCCCAGCTGCAGGAGGCTGAAGCACGAGAATCGCTTGAACCCTAGAGGTGGAGGTTGCCGTGAGCTGAGATCATGCCACTGCACTCCAGCCTGGGCGACCAGTGAGACTCTGTCTCGAAAAAAAAAAAAAAAAATTCATGCCTCTAAGGGAACATTGACATTGACTTCCGCTTATTCGGATACCAGTATGGAATGACAATTTTTAAAATAAGGAGTATTTAGTGGCATGGGGGTTAACTGGGCCTATCTGTGAAAGCCTTCTCTGGCAGTGACATTGCAGGTACCCTCCACCTCTGCAAACTTCCCTGCAGTACCTATTGACTCTAGGGTGACCAGCTTGTCCCTGTTGGCCCACGACTGTCCCTCTTTTAGCATTGCAATTCTCACGTCCCAGGAAAGCTGTCAGTCCCAGGCAAAGCAGACCGTCAGTCCCCTAGTGGTCCTGCCAGATTCTCAGGGGGTCCCACTGATGCAGTTCCCACCCCACATGAGGGTCCACTTCTGAACCTGAGGAGCTCTCCCACCAACAAGGCTGGGAGAAGACAAGTGGCAACTCCCAAGCTTACTGGACCTTTATCCACAGACAAATGGCAGGGCCAGTGTCTCCTAGAACCCAACCTGAGAAAACTATGGTTTAAGTCCAGTCCTCAAAGATGGGGAGCTGGGCACCTCTGTGCCAGGCTTAGAATCAGGGCCCCATAACCGTCAGTAGGGGTTGTGAGGGGCTGGCAGACTAGGGCGGCCAGCACGGCTCTCTAGTGTGTAGGGCACAAGGCATGGCACTAGGCTGACCAGCTTGGGGAGGTTAGTGGGCAGGGGCAGGCGGGCGGCAGTGGGGGTGGGCAGGGTGCAAGCGGGGAGGTTGGCAGCTGCCAGGCAAGCAGAGCATGGTGAGGGTCAAGCAGACAGTGGCCGGATCCCAGACAGGTTCCCCCTCCTCATCTGTCCTAGAGGGCTGCTAATCTCACAGATGCCCAGAGGATGAGGAGCGCTGTGGACTTAAGGTGCAGGCCTGGAACACCTGCTGTGGGTTGGGCGTGGGGAGGGGCACATCAGGAATGGCTCAGGTAGGAGAACTCAGCGCCCTGCAGAGGGCTGCTCTCACCGAGGCTGGAAGCCTCCTGCCAGCTGGCGCCCTGGCCCTCCAACGTCCTCTGCCTCAGCCCCGTGACGAACCAGCCATCTGAGTCACTGGCAGCTTCCTACTCCTTGCTCACCCGATCCACAGGCATTGACCAAGCATCTCCAGGAAGCAAGCATGGCCCCAGGTGCCTGACTGAACCAGATGGCAATGCCTGATCACACTGAAATATGCAGCCTCGCGGATTCCGACAGAGACTGTGAGCCACCAGGATGCTCGGTGTCATGGCTGAGAGAGACGTGGTGAGAAACTGGCCGAAACCCCTGCAGCTGGCAAGTGGTGTCACCAAGACCCAAGCCAGGAGAGGCCTCCCTGACATCAAATCAGACACTGGTGGATGTGACATCTCCACGTCTATCAGGGCCGTGCTCAGCACTTGACACTAAGATGCTCTTTCTCAGTAAATGTTCCAGTGGATGTTGAGTAAACTGAGTCATAAATGTCATAAGTGTTTAATCAGCACTTTGTGTGACTCTACACGGAGCACTGTTGAAGGAGCCTAGACAGCCATGGAATGGAAGGTTTTGCTGCTGGAAAGGAAGGTGTGCTGAATGTGTCTCATGTGCCCCGCCCCATGCCTGCACCTGCACCTGATGGCCACCAGCCGGCCAGGTGTGAGTCATCCCGGTCCCGCGGTTCACCTGAGGACACAAGCTCAGCCAGGTTTAGTGATGATAGGAACAGAAGAAAGCTGAGTTCCAATCCTCTCACTGCCTACCAGTGTGACCTTGGGCAAGGTTTGGCCATAAGTCTGTTACCAACATTTAGTATCCTTTACTTGATTGAGGGATTGAACAGATGCCCTGGGAAGGAAACTATTTCTAGTTTAAATGCCCTTCCAGAGATTCAGGAGTGAATCCCAACTAAGATCATTAAGACCTCATCACTGCAAAAATAGCATTTTAAAGTTGAACTCATGTGCTTTGAAAGGAAAAGGTCTTTAGCCCTAAACAGTTGTGTATTTCTAACACACCCTAAACCAATGTAAAAGGCAAACACATCAGGAATGTGTTTTGTAACAAACAGGTCAAAAAGCTAATATCTTTAATATGTAAAGCACACAGAGAAGTCAGTAAGAAAGACAATGACAATGAATACATATTTGTCAAATGAATGAATGCATGGATGGGTGAATAAATCCAATGGAAAACCCTCAAAATAAATGCAATTACAATTCACAAGGAAGGAGAAAATAGATAATACACACACAAAAAAACTCAGTATCACTAGCACTCAAATAAAAATGAAAACAATGATATGATACAGTTTTCACCATCCAATCGACAAAGTACTCGGCAGCGGTAACATGCCATGTCAAGCATAAATCAACAATGTGTAAGGCTGCGGGTAGAAGGGTAACTGGTGCCGCTTTTCTGGACACTGTTTTGACCATGCCGAAGTCCTTCAACACATTCTTACTATTTGGCCCAGTGATTCTGCTTCTAAAACATATCCTATGGGCATATTTTAAGATGTAGATAGAAATTTATGTGTAAAAAATGTACAGTTTACCACTGCATGATTGTAGGAAAAAAAAAAGTGGAAACACCTGTGATATCTAACAGCTAAGAGGGGCTTCAGTAACTAACGGTAGAACTGTGTGATGGAGAGATGCAGAGCCATTTAAACACATTTATGAACCACGTTAAATGGCATGGAGGATGCTTCTAAAGCCTGATTGAAAACCGGATGTCAAGTATCGTTACGACTAAGTTTAAAAACAATGGACACAGGGAAACCACTGGAAGGAAATACACAAATGTGACAGACTGTTTCCTCCACCGGGTTTTGATTTCCTCCTGCATCTCTGGGTTTACTACAGCGAGCATGTGGGACTTCCTTCATGAAGAAAACGGAAAGGCATGCACGGGCACGTGCAGACGCAGACGGACTGGAATGCATGCTCCCACGCAAAGCAAGACGCCAATGTACAGTTTCTTGTATGGTGCTGGGAAGCTGGGACAAGGTGTGAGCACAGAAATGCTGCTGGCTTCTACCTTTTCACACAGGGCAAGCACAGTTCCAGCTTGGATTATTGCAACCTGTTCTTCATTTCTCAAATTCTAAAACACAAAAATGAGCAAGGGCATTTGACACTGGATCCCAAATCCACGTGTAGACAGTCAGCACCAAGCAAGCTTTTTTGTTTGTTTTGTTGTTGTTTGTTTGTTTTGAGACGGAGTCTCTGTCACCTGGGTTCAAGTGCAGTGGTGTGATCTCAGCTCACTGTAAGCTCCGCCTCCTGGGTTCAAGTGATTCTCTTGCCTCAGCCTCCCGAGTAGCTGGGATTACAGTAGCTGGGATGCACACCACCACGCCTGGATAGTTTTTGTATTTTCAGTAGAGATGGGGTTTCACCATGTTGGCCAGGCTGGTCTCGAACTCCTGACCTCAGGTGATCCGCCCGCCTCAGCCTCCCAAAGTGCTGGGATTACAGGCGTGAGCCACCACGCCCGGCCAACACCAGGCAACTTTCTTAGCTTCTCTCCGAGCTGCACCCGAGGGTCAGCTCCCTCTCGCTAATGGGACCAGCACATCAGGCACACAGCTTCTGTCCCTCTGTTTGGGGACATTTCACAGAGGGGCACTAAGCTTTTATGAAACATGGCTGCATTCAAGTTCATCTTTCAGGATAGCCAAAAGATCCCTTTCTGATTTCAGAAATCTCATGTGACTCCACCTGCATTCTGGGTAAGGGTTCTCAGGCCTTCCCATCCCCTCCTCACTCACAGGCCAGGGGAACCTAACTTCAAAACCCCACTTCTGACGAATACCAACCCCTCCACCCACCCAGGAACATGGCCATACAAAAGCCTTACATTGTACTTCTTAGATCTCTTATATCAGAGAGAAATTAAAACAAAACAAAACAAAACAAAAGTCACACAGAATACACCCAGATCAAAACAAGAACACGAAAGCAGAAACCGATCGCTCATAGTTACCCCGTTATCGCCAAGGATATCTAATTTCTTCATAAGTTCAGAAACATTCACATCCTGGAAGAGATTTCCAACGTTCATTTTTGTGTGAGCTACAGAGACCAACCACACCAATTTCTAGGGCCACGGCCTTTCCTCTTGACAAGACACCGTGCTCTTTCTTTTCTTTTCTGGCCAAGTTTTGTGCCCAGCTGTTCCTCTGGGGAGTGAGGGAGAGAAGGCATAACTGCTGCTCATTTGCTGAGTGTTACACCAGCACAAACACTGCTTTCTAGAAGGGCCATGGAATTGGGTGAGTCAGGATGCTGTCCCTGGGGCTGAGCAGGTCTTTAGGACAAACCCCAGACCCTTCTAGCCACCACAGCCACCATCTACAGAACCTTGCTATGCCAGGCACAGGGCCAGGCACTTGGCATCTGTTCATGATCTAATTTCATCGTCACCCCAGCTTCATGGTGTGGGTATTGTCATTTGGATTTCATAGCGAAGAGGCTAAGGCTCAGGAATTTTACAGGCCAGAGCAGCAGTGGAGCTGGGGTTCACCCTCGGGGCAATACACCAAGCCTCTGCTGTTTTAAACACATGGGTCAAAATAGAGTCACATTTGGTGACCCCTTAATAAACGGTCAAACTATGACTTTTAACACAAGAGGTATCTCATGAAAATCAATTCTATCCCAGCACTCCCCCTTTACAACTGAGCCGGGCACGGAGCGAGCCCTTGGCTGGTATTTAGCAGAGGCACCCCCCAGGCACGCTACCTTAACTCCTTCCTGGTGACAGAACAGCTGGAGAGCGCTGCTGTTGTTCTCAGGGAAGGTGGTGATTTGGAGGTTAAATGCTGGCGACCTCCTCTCTCTCTCCTGGGGAAAAGATTCGGTTTAAAAACAGAATGTGACCGGATTATTTACCACTTGCCATTTTCCCACGTTACTCAGCAAAAACCAAGGAATTCCAGTGGGTACAGATGTTACTAACAAGCGCGAGTTCGGACTAGAAGCAGCCTCGTCCGTGAACTATGACTTTTCACGCCTTCCCACGCAGCAGTTCTCCTTTGGAAACGTGTTTACTTCTTACCTATTCATCTAGGGAGAAATGGTCAACCGGGTACCATGGCTTTATCCATTGTGAAGTCACAGAATTACCAAATTTAAAAAACACAGTTGCACTAAATTTGAATAGATAGCAAAAGCCGTCAACTATGGTTTATTACCCTGTGCCAGGCACACCACTCTCCTGTTTAATCCTCACACAACCCCAGGAGGCAGGCTCATTGCTTTCATTCTGTAGACAAAGAGGAGGCAGTGGCTCAGGGAGGCTGAGTCTGAGGTCCCACACTCTGAGGACACAAAGGCTGACTTTCTTCTTCTTTCTTCCTTTCTTTCTTTCTCTCTTTCTTTCATTCTTTCTCTTTTTCTTTCTTTCTTCCTTTCTTTCTTCTTTCTTTTCTTTCTTTCTTTCTCTCTCTTTCTCTTTCTTTCCTTTCTTTCTTCTTCTCTCTCCCTTTCCTTCCTTCCTTCCC
>NW_012114522.1:3890705-3907118 GCF_000951035.1 Colobus angolensis palliatus | reverse complement strand
TTTTGTTTTGTTTTGTTTTGTTTTTAGTAGAGACGGGGTTTCACCATGTTGGCCAGGCTGGTCTCGAACTCCAGAGACCTTTGGTGACCTGCCCACCTCGGCCTCCCAAAGTGCTGGGATTACAGGCGTGAGCCACCTCGCCCGGCCCCAAAGGCCGGCTTTCTGTTCTTTCCAGCACAATCTGCCAATACCATTCACAATTTTTTTTGAACCACACTAGCACAACCAGTGATTGTTCTACCCCGCCTCAGACTTACAGCAAAGCTCAATTACTAAGGGAGGAAGAAGAGCAAGTCTTTTCCCGAAAGAGGTATTTATTAATCATACGTAAGTGACAAGTTTTTAAAAGGTTGGGAAAACCTAATTACTTACAGGGTTAAAGCACAGTGGCAGAACAGGACTCACGTCTCAGATGTGTTTCCTGCACAGAACGGACTTTAAACACTTTAGCGATGGACAGATTTGTCATGGTGGGGCAGCAGAGAAGACCTTTGCAAATTATACCTTTCAATCAAACTGCTTTGGTTTGAGAAAGTTACAGTAAGGTACAAAATAACACACTTTGGGCCATTCTAGCAGAATCTAGCTACGGAACCAATGGGCTTCTTGAATAATTCAACAAAGAGATGTAGCCAAGAGAGGCACGAATCTAGACGGCCGGGCTTAAGAAGATGCTCTAGGGTGAGACTGAAGGAAAGAGGGAGGACTGGGTAGTAATTCAATCAATTTCCATGAAGCCCTAACCTGACTAAACTAGGTTTGAAACAGTCTAGTAAGAAAACCCTATTTCCCTTATTAGTCAAAAAAAAAAAAAAAATTCATGATGGTTCCATTCCACAGATGCCTTTGTACCAGCAAATTTACTTAAATGGCGTCTCCATAGAAAAAGTGGCCCCAAAAGCTCAGATTTTATATGAACAAAAGTCATTTTGTAGGCCGGGCATGGTAGCTTATGCCTGTAATCCCAGCACTTTGGGAGGCTGAGGCAGGTGGATCCCTTGAGGTCAGGAGTTTGAGACCAGCCTGGCCAACATGGTGAAACCCCATCTCTACTAAAGATACAAAAATTAGCTGAGTGAGGAGGTGTGTGCTTGTGATCCCAGCTACTAGGGAGGTTGAGGCAGGAGAATCACTCAAACCCAGGAGGCAGAGGTTGCAGTGAGCCAAGAGCGCACCACACCACTGTCCTCCAGCCTGGGTGACAGAGCGAGACTCTGTCTCAGAAAAAAGCCATTTTGTTTCTGGTAGTTCTGAAGGAGGGTGGAGACCATTAAAGAAAACTTTAGTGAACTGGGTAGTGCTTAAAGAATTCTCATGAGAAAGACTCATAACAAGGATTTGTGAAAGGTTCTCTAACAGAGGCAGGAGTATTAACAATGATGTCACATAACTTCCAATTCTGCCGCACAAATAAAATGCTCATGTCATGCTGAGCCAAGAGCTGAGTCACACTTGGTGTGAGAAATACTCAGGCCACAGGTCCCTGCCCACACGACAAGGTACACACGGTCAGCTCTAATGCAGACAGAATTGTCACTCAAGCCGGGAGGAGAAAACAAAATTGGGGAAGCCACAGACACTGTGAGGGTGCTCACTTTGAGGGTTTCATGCATGCAAAGGTTCAGCTGAGAGACAGCAGAGCTGCGCCACTACAGGTGCTTAGAGAAACTCATCACAAACTTAAGTGATGTTTAAAATGCCAATGATTTTTCAACAGAAACAAAACAAAGGATTATGAAGTACCATGAGAGCAAGGCAATACAGTAACACACCCGAGGTAAGATTTCAGCTGGAAGCAGTAAGACCATTAGTGTTCTTTCACTGAATCTTACTCGGTGCATTGGGGCAGTTCCCGAAGGAACAGGATTTCTACACGTGAACAGCAACTGATCTCCCTCCAGTAGTTTTGAGTTGCAGTTTGAGTTGCAAATAGTAATTTCTTTAGCCCAATATTGCTGCAATGCCTGGGTCTGTATTTACTGCATAAAAGAGTTTGAACAACGTAACTAGTTTTCTTAAACGCCTATGCAAATACATCCTTCTACCCTGTCTTTACTTACCTTGTGTTTACCTTGGCAAATAGAAAATGAGCCCAAACTGGCATTAAACGCATTCTAGAGTCAATTGCTGGCTCAGGTCAGACTCTGCTATTTCAAAAGGTGAGATTTACTGCATGCAAGATCACTTAAAAAGGTGTGTTATTAATTGCAACAGTGCTTCCGTCTGGGTGTGCAGAATGCGTACCCGGTGACTACGCATGCAGGAAAGAAGTAGTTATGGAAATGAAACACAAATAAAAAAGGCAAAATATTGCAAAAACAAATTATTTTATTAAGTGCAAAACAAGCCATAGGCAATAAATATATTAGCTCTGGTACATGTCCATAGACTTGGGTGAGCACTCTCTCCAGAACACATTAAGGCAATGAAATTATTCTGAACATACAGATTTAAAAAAAAGAAAGAAAGAAAGAAACTAGAACATGTCCCCTTTCCACATGCTTGAAAACATCTGGGAGCTTTACATGAATTTCAGTTTGGGTTCAAAGAGAATGTCTGCTCCGTTTGAGAGCTTACAACAGATAGAGTCTCTTACTTCGAGTTCTAGCACTCTGAATTCTAACAGCTCGTTCTGATCCTTGGCGTCTTGCATTTCGTTCTTCAGCTGGTTCTCTTCCATTTCCAGTCTGTAAATCTAGAGCAAAGATACCTGCGGATTAACAGGATGGGTGGGAGCACTGGGGTCCCCTGGTCACAGGCCACCTGACTGAATGGCTGGAGGGAAGCAGAGGACCGGCCACGTGGGCAAGGGGCAGGAGAGGGCAGGGTTTGCAGCAAGGGAGGCAGGTGCTGCAGGTCCTTTTTGCTGATGCGTCTGGGAATGAAGGAGACAGAGGCTGGGCCAGGTTCACCCCTGCACCTCTGAGCCTGGCCCAGTGGAATAGGGGCTACTTATATATTTGCTGAATAAATGAATGATGGGGAAACTGAGGCATGGAGCTATTAAGTCCCTCCCTTGCGGCCAAACACTGGGAAGCAAGAGTGATACACCCAAAGCCTGTCCAGGTCTTTCCAACTCAAGCCCTACCAGATTCAGCCCACCCAGACAGAGGCCCAGCCAACTGCGGCAGGGAGGCCCCCTCCTGCTTCCCCACAGAGCTTGCAGAAGAAGCCATAAAGGCAGGAGTTCTCTCAGAGCGCAGATCAGTATGCGAAGTGACACTGCCTGCATCCCAGTCCCAGCTGGGAGATGCTGGATCACTTAGCCAACTACTCCAGCCCTCAGCTTCTGTCCAAGAAGGGAAACAGTAGCACCCATCACCTGGCAGCAGCGAGAAGTCACTAAAATAACGCAAGTAAATGAGGGCTTTGAGCAAAGAAAGCCTCCTAGCACCATTACAGAAGGCTAGAGTGGGGCCCTATAGCACCATTACAGAAGGCTAGAGCGGGCCCTCTGCCAGGTGATCCCACCCCCGGGAGACCTTTAGAAATGGGATGAGGGGTGAGGTGAGGGTTTTCCACGGCTCCCAAAATTTAGTGAACAAGACACTAAAGATGCTGAAATTCTCCCAAGGCCCAGGGCTGCTTGCTGTCCCAAATGCCCTTGTACCAAACGCTCTTGAGAAATGTAGGGAAGGGAATGGGGTCACATGCTGGTTAGCAGCAGAGAGGGGGCTGGGCCGAGGCCCCCCACCAGGACCAGGCCAGGTTCCTCCAGTCCTGGTACTCCAGGACGCTCAAAAGCTGAGGCCTGACCTAGGGTCTGGCTCCACTTACTTGCAACATCCAGAGACAGAGTGGACTGGAGGCTGCCAGGGGCCGGGAGGCAGGGCAGAGGGGGGACTGCACATGGGCAGGAGTGGTCTTTACCAGGCCGATAATGTTCCAAAACTGCATTGTGGTGATGGTTGCACAACGCAGTACATTTACAAAAGGAATAAGTGAATTGTACACCAATTAGGAAAAAATAAACTATGATTTTAATTCCAAAGCATTAGAGCTACCCCCAAGTAGACTCCCTGAGAGCTCTGGAAAGTTCCACAACCAGAAAGAGAAGAACAGAGGCCCAGTTCCCATTATAGGTCAGCTGCACTGGGCAAAGACGGTCTGAGGATCTGTCCATGGACCTGCCTCGGGTGCCCACCACACTGGTGGGTGAAGGGCTTTGGACCATAAAGCCACAGTAGAGGTGGCCTGGAGCCCAATGTCAGGAAGATGGACCAGCCCAACAATAGGCCAGCCCTCCCCATTTCTGCAGGTGTCCCCAGAGGACGGGGCAGCCCTCCGCATTTCTGCAGGCTGTCCCCAGAGGACAGGGCAGCTCTTCACATTTCTGCAGGGTGTCCCCAGAGGTTGGGGCCAGCCCTCCCCATTTCTGCAGGGTGGCCTGGGAAGACAGGTCAGGTCTCTGCATTTCTGTGGAGTACCCCAGGAGGATGATCTAAACCAACTCTGCAGACCTGGTCGCAGAGGATAGAACCACGGATGTGGCTTTGATTCCATGTGAGGAGGACATCTCTCCTCATAGGAGGCGTGCAGGCCCTGAGGCCCTGGTCACCAGCGTACCCAAATGGCGCTGGGCATGACCCATGTGGTCTGAGCAGGCCTGCAGGGTCCCAACTGCCCTGGGGCTCTGTGTTTCCCTGAGGCGGGCCACGCACCTTTTCCAGCAAGTCTTGGTTTGTTCTGATGAGCAGCTGCTTCTCTTCAACCCACTTGGAATCCTAAGGAAAAGCACTAAATATGGTCACATTCATGGAAGCAAACAGATGGCCAAGTAACAAACTTTTAGTGAGAAAGGTCACTTTCTATGAAACTGACTATGGAAAGGTCATAGAAAATGACAGCTGTGATGTGTCCTCATTGTCCCTGTCAACTTTTGAACCCCAGAAAGAGAAATGGCTGGTTTGTGGGGCATCCCTTCTCCACTTCATTCACATTCCCCAAAGCACGATGACTTCATTCTGTCAGTCTAATTGACAGAAACGTGGCTCCAGGGTGACTGGTCCACACTGGCAGACCCTCCATGCCTGCGGAAGGCTGACCTCATACCCCGTGGACTGGCCAGAGCCACAGATACGCTTTTGTTCATTCTACTGTCTCTGCCAGTGACACCCTTCCCACGTTTCTTTGCCTGGCCATATCCTCCTGGATAAGTCCTGTGAGCACATGGCACCAAGTCCATCTTATCACTGTGGCACCCCGAGCCTGGCACAGTGCCTGGCACACAGGGACAGGGGTACTTGGTGAATCACGGAATGGGCAGATGAAGGAATAAGTAAAGGCATGGGAAGCCTTCTCCAACTCCCTCCTCCCTTCTCTGCTGGTCAGCCACAGAGCTGGGGCTGGGTAGAGGCCCCTCCCAAGCACCAGGCTGAGCCGGGTTCACTGAATCTTGGTGTTCTAGGATGCTGAGAAGCAGAGGCCTGGCCTAGGGTCTGGTCCCAAGTGCATGGAATGCACAGAAGAGGCCCTGGTTGCCTCCAGGCTTCTGTCTCCCTGGCACCTGGCAGCTGCGTCATTCCCATGCTGACCCACATGTGGGCCTCACAGGCTGCGAGCACCTGTGAGGTGTGGCTGTGCTCCACCCACCTTTTGTCTGCGGCATACTGTGGCCAAAAATGGCTGCAACCCTCGCTCCCACCTCTGTGTCCACCCCCTTTGCCATGTGACTCAGCAGCTCCTCCCAGCAGGTAATGGGGTCCATTTCTTCAACCTCAAAGCTGGGCAGGGCCATGTCATGCTCTGGCTACCGGGATGTTAGCAGAGGTGACCTGAGCAGAGGTTTGGACCCTGCTAGGGCCTTGGGCTTGCCCATTTTCCCTGCCCCAAATCATGGGGAAAGAAGCCAGGTGGGCCTCCCTGAGGCAGAGGCACCTGGCCGGCAGGTGGCAGGCTGTGCCCAGCCAAAACTGCTGATCCACAGAACTGTGTGCAAATAGAATCCTGCTGTTTTAAATAACTAAGTGTTGGGGTGGTTTGTTACTCAACAGCAAACTGACCCAGGGTCCCAGGTGCCAGCACTGGGCCTGGGATGGGTGAGGGCTCTGGGAAGTGCTTGCTGCATGAACAGCCACAGGCTTTGCCCCAGACTGGTGCTATTCTCCAGCAGGCATGGAGGGCAGAGCAGGCCACACAGAGAGGACCTACCCCCCGGGAGAGGCTAAGTGCGGAAAGTAAAAATGTTCTTCAAAGTTTCCTTTCTTATGAAAGAATAAATCATAAGTGTAAGAAATAATAGTTTCTTTTAAAAAACTAACTTCCTTCAAGCCTCCTTGGTTTTGTACTAATAACTCTTTGTTAAGCCCCTCCTATGTAGCTGTTAGATATAAGGGAATAAGTACATTCTAGGTCTTTGTACTTTAACCAAGATATTTGTTATAGACATGCTCAAACATGTCCCAGCTTGCAGCTTATGCCCCTTCCTTATTTGGAAATGTTATTACTTCTCTAAGTCTTTTAACAAGCAACTTCCTCTTTTCCTTTGTTCTCTATTGCCTTTACCTGCTTTTCTTTGTTCAATGTGCATGATTGCTGACAGGCAGCACCCTTTCTGTGGAATGTAAAATTGCCTTGCTGAGAAAAATTTTTGTCTGAATGCTGATTTTTCCTTGCAGCACCAAGGAATAAACATTTACTTACAACACTAAGTTAGTCATAGACTGTGATCAGGCCAAGTTACAGATATGTCGGCTCAGCCTAGAAGAGGGAAACTGAGGCTAGCAGCCTAAAAAAAAAAAGCCTTATCATCTGGCACCTGGATCTCTGCTCCAGCTACTCCTGGGTTCTCCTCTGTCCTCCTGCTTAAGGTATTAGGAATTATTATTAGCCCCATTTTAAAGATGAGGAAACTAAGGCACAAAGAGATTATGTAACTTGCCCAAGGTTATGCAACAAGGAAGTGGCAGAGCTGCCCTCTGACCCAGGTGGCCAGCTATAGTGTGTGATCTTTGCATCACAATCCCACCACACGGAGGATGCAGACCGCGGTTTACAGAAGTCATTCCAGAGGGCTGGGCACTCACATTCCCCCATGCAGTTCATTGGCAAAGTCTGCTGTGGCGACCTACTCTGTGCCAGGCATGCATGCTGGTCGCTGGCCGTCCACCTCCATGGGAACCTCAGTCTCAACCCTGAGCCCTGCAGCAGCCATTCTGAGCTGCTGGCTTTGCAGCTTTGCAGTGCTCTTCCACAGCTGCTTCTGTTAAGCTGCCTGGAATCTTTTACACCCCTCGCTTCATGCCTGCTTTCTCCCACTGTGTCCCACTGGGCCTAAGACCTGCAGTAGACCTTGCCCGGCCTCCTCAGTCCCCCATAGATGCCTCTCTGCAGGTGGGGGTGGGGGCCACCAGACACTCCATCTGCCCACACCCTCCTTGGCACCCTCACTGTTAGTGAGGCCACGTGACTGATGAATTTTGCTGAGGCAGCAAACAGCCAAGCAGAGGAAGAGTTTGAGATGGGGCAGTTCTAAGGCGATGGTGCCTCCTGTCCTGCATCCCTGAGAGGCCCCAGGGAGAAACAGGAGTGTGAACAGAATACACCTTGTCACATGGAGCCAGGGAGATGTTCAGGTTAGGTCACCTATGTCACCACAGCAGCACTTCTGACACAGAGGAGGCCGACTCATACTAACCTTTGGATGCCACCCCCTGAGAGGCCAGATTTCCACCCAGAGCCCCCTCTGGCATCTCCCCGACTCCAGAGGACAGGTCTAGGCCCAGGCATTGCTTTTCTGCTGTGTCTTACTATCAAGTGGGCCTTGCCTAATCAAATGCAGTGGATGGGTAGGTGCAGATGACTCTAACCTGAGCAGCACAGGACCAGACTGTTCTAAGACACAATCAGAGACCAGAGGTGGGGCCTCTGTAATAACCCAGGGTTAGTCATGGGTGCTGGTTCTTTTTCACAATTAAAATCTTGATAGGAAATGACAGCTCTTCTTCAGGTTCAAGTCAAAAACAGTTTTGATCACACCTTTGCTTTTGGAATCACCTCCTTTTTGTGCATGTGGCAAACAAACAAAGAAAAGGCCAAGTTAGAATGCCATACCTTGTTTTGATTTTTTTAAACTCGGCACACAGGCTCAGTAGGAAGCATACTCATGCCTGGGTTCTGCTAGTGTTTTTTCCTCTAGTGTCTCTGGAGCTCCTGATCCAGCCCCACAGAACATCCCCCTCGGCACATGGGCGAGCCCTGGGGACACCACCGTGGGGACAGAAAAGCAAAGATCCACAGAGCACAGATCGTTCCTGCTCACCTGTCCCTTCTCAACCAGTAACTTCTCCAAATCTTCAATTTTGGCCTGACACCTCAGCAGATCAGCTTGTAGCTGCTCCCGAGTCTGGAAGGGAAAAGACCAGGCAGTGAGCCGGTCACCTCCAGTGGGTGACAGGGAAGTGGAAAGTGTCATGCCTCGATGCAAGCAACGCCTAGGATCCTTATAGGCAAACCTTAGGAACAGGTTCCCTTTTAGGAGCACATATTCCACCTTGCCCTGCTAGAAGCATGGCTCAGCTTCAAACACAAAATCATTAAGAACGGAACAGCCTTGAGAGTTTGACAGGTCCGACTTGCTTGGTTTTACAGGCAAGGAAAAAGAAGCCTGGAGAAGGGACCCTGTTTTTCAAGGGGGTGAGTGAGCCAGAAGCCAGCCACCCTGGGGGTCCAGGACCAGCTCTCTGACCAAGTCCAGTCCTCACTGAATCTGAAGCTCATTCAGCTATCATCAGACTTCAACACGCTTGCACACTTGTGTAGCCCCCGTCCAGGCCTCTTATCATCTACAGCAGGGGCTGCAAAGCAAAATACTTCAAGCACCAAGCAAATCATAGAAATAAGGGAAGTCAACAGGGTGTGGGGTAACAGGGAGTGGTGGGGACTGTGGCAAGCCAGAGGCACATGACCCATCTCAGGCAGGCGCTGCCACTCAGCAGCAGCCACATGAAATGGGACGCCTGTTGCTGCCAGACGTTCTGACCTTTCAAGAGAGGTCACAAACCTGGATTTCTCTATGGAATCTCTTGACTTTTAAATGTTGGCAAGTAGACGAAATTTAAAAAGCGAAACAAAAATGATTCCGCCCACACAAAGCCTCACAGTTTCCCTCCTCTGACCTAGATGATAAAGACTGGGCCTTTTATGGTGGGACAAGAAGCTTCCTGCCCTGCTGGCCTCACTCCCCCTTACTCCTGACTCCCCCTTACTCCTGGCTCCCCCCACACAAGGCCACTGCTGCCCCTGGAACAAGCTCCACATGGGCATGGCCTCTCCTCTCTGCCTTTGCCATCAGATTTGCCAGGCAATGCCCCATTCTGGCCCATTACCTTTGAGACCACCAAAATCCATCCCTCTGTGGAATTCGCAAACAAGGCTCTGCAAAAGGGCACAGGCCCTCAGTCCGAGAAACCTGGCCTCGATTCCCAGCTCTGCTTGGTACCATCTGGGCATTTGGGGGCAAGTTGCTCAGTTTTGAGCCTGCTTCCTTATTTGGAAGATGGGGTTAATTCCCCCTGCCTCAGGGGACCAGTGTGGGGGTGAGATGGGGAAGGGGATGCAGGGAAGCACCTGTGTGTGCTCTCTGGGAGTCCCCCGCACTCACAGGAGGAAGGGAGAGCAGGCCCCAGTCTATGTGACTCCCGAAGGTGGGAGAAGGGCCAGTGGTTGGAGGTTTCCAGAAGGCAGAGCTCAGCCCACCCTGAGGAATGGCGTGTCCTGGACTGAGGTGGCCACAGGGCCCAGAGTGCCTTGGTGGCTGGGGAGCACCCGAGAGTCCCTGCAAGTGTTCTGGTGGATGTCCCGGAGGGCGGGGGGCTTGCAGCCCTGGAGGGAGAGGAGCCTGAAGCCTGCAAACCGGCCACGTCTGTGATTTCATCACTTAGTCTTAAATTATGAACACGTGCTCTCCTCCAAATAGACGGCACAGGTGATGTGTAGCGTTGCTTCCTCTAACAGCTCAATGTTCCAGAGCTCCTGCCATCACACCGAGGATGCAGAGAGGGATCTAGAATGTCAACCGCAGCAAAGACCTTGCTATGGGTTCCCCACCACCTCTCAGAATCCCCTCTGAGTGTCCAAGCCAGAGTGTGTCACACTTCTGGAAAGGACCTGCATGATCTGGGGCCCCTCCCTCGATCCTTGAGGCTGGCTGCACTCACCCGGGCCTCCCTCTCAGCATCCAGCGTGCCCCCCACCTGCTCCTGGAGCAGGGCATAGGCACGTTGCAGGGCCTGGTACTCCCGGGTCAGCTGGCAGAAGCGCAGGTCAGCCTCCTCTCGGGCTGTGGTCTTCACATAACGGAGAAGAAAACAAATAAGTGCATAATTACAACAATAAATGATTGATGATTGATTTTAATAATAAACATAAATAACCGAACACTTGCTGTGGCTTTGAGTGCCAGGGTCAACTTGGGCAACATCAAACGGTCATACCTCACAGTGCTGCCAACAGGTACTTAAGGAGCTTCGCATTGCCAGGAAGCAACTAGGGACTGGAGGAAAAGGCGGCCGGGAGGAGGCACCTCCTCAGTCATCAGCGCTCCTCCCAGGAGCTCCCACCCACAGGAATCACTTGACTTACGTGGGAGCAGGTGGGAGAGAAAGGGCTGACACCACGGAACCAGCCCCAACTCCAGAAGCTAAGGTCTCCATTGTAAAGGGTGATCCCTCCCACCCAGCACCTCCTATTCTAGGAATTTATCCTAAAGAGATAGCTGGGCATGGTGGCTCACGCCTGTAATCCCAGCGCTTTGGGAAGCTGGGGCAGATCACCTGAGGTCAGGAGTTCGAGACCAGCCTGGCCAACACGGTAAAACTCCCTCTCTACTAAAATACAAAAATTAGCTGGTCATGGTGGTGGGCACCTGTAATCCCAGCCAGTCGGGAGGCTGAGGCAGGAGAATTCCTTGAGCTTGGGAGGTGGAGGTTGCAGTGAGCTGAGGTCATGCCACTGCACTCCAGCCTGAGCGACAGAGTTAGACTCCATCTCCAAAAAAAAAAAAAAGATGGCCACGTAAGCGTGTAAAGATACAAATACGATGGAGCTCCACGCACGGTTCACAGGTGTGGAAAACGACCAGCATAAATCCCCCATCAGTGCGTGATGCTCATCCAAGGCAAAGCCCCACACGGCCACGAGAGAGGAGGCAGCAATCCCTTGTTCTGGCTCTGAAAGATGCCTATTACGTATCACTGGCTGGGAAAAAGCAAACTGAAAACACGCGTCCTGTTTTAAGTTAAACATAAAAGGCCCATGGCTGAGAAGAAGACCCTAAAGGCTGAGTAGCCCAGTCCAGACCCCTGTGCAGGACAGGCTGATGGATTGTCGTGTGTCTCCAGCACTGGCCAGGCCCCTCCCTCCAGCCAGCACTTGGGCTGACGCTGGTGGGCTGCCAGGGAGGATGGTGTGTCTCTCCCAGCATGAGAAGGGATGTCAAGGGGACGACCTGCAGAGGTGACACGTGTCCCCTAGAGTTTTGGCACAAGATGGAAGAGCAAGGAAAGGGCCACCTTGGGGTCGGATGTGCCAGCACCCACAGCACTTGCCACATTTTCCAATGGCAAATAGACCCATGGGAGGAAACCAGCCTAGAACTCATTCCAGATAGGATTCCACAGAAAAGGCCGTCAGGAGGGGATGAGGACAATGAGCAGAGGTGTGTGGGAGGCGGACCATTCAGAGTCTTGGGACGTTGGGGCGCGAGGAGCTGCAGTGCCCAGTCCCTCACCAGCAAGCTGTGGGGTGCAGCACAGCAAGCGGAGCTCGTGGAGACCCGGAAAAGTGCTCCCCCAAGAGGCAGCACGATCCACCTGCCCCTGCCAGAGGGCACTGCCCTGACGACCAGCTACCCCGGCACATCCGCACCCCCTTCCCACTCTTGCCCTTCCTTGGGCTCAGAAAAAGTCACCAGGGGCCTGCATGGGAAGAAGCAGAAAAGCGAGCTAGGGAAACAGCAGCCAAGCCTGACACAGGCCCCGGCGGGGAGCAAGGGGAAGGTCTGCGCTGAATGAAGTCTGCAGTTTAGGAAATTAATCAAATGTGACTATTCCTGTCACTGGAAGGCATAGTAGCCCACAAGTCTGCCTGAGATGTAATCAGCAGTGAATTCTCCTGAAAGAATTCACCTGGGGAAGGTGAGTGGGAACGAAGCTGGTCTTTGCCCCCTTGCGAATCCACCTTGCTCAAGAACCTGGCTATGCACCCAGGCGGGCACAGGTGGTCAGGACAGGGTGAGGTGGCGACTTTGGGGTGATAGGACTTCAGGGGCTCTTCACCTTCTTCTTTATATATTTTTGGATTATATACTTTATCTTAGTCAAGAAAGCAATGATGCTGTTTCTGCCCTGCGGTGTGTGCATGTGTGCACACATGCATGGGGACCAGGGAGAGACCATTACGCAGTAGTTTTAATTGCAAATGGTGAAGAAACCCAAGGCAACATTCCTCAGTGACTCAGCTTGAACTTGGCGGACACAGATTTCCTTGGTGGGGAAATCAGTGCCGGGGAAAGAAAGGGTCCCCACGTGCTGCCCTCCCATCGCCATTCATGGAGCCCACGGCCGCGGGGTCCGCCTTCCCTTCATGCCATTGACTTTGATAATGCACTGGTAGGAATGGGTCATCTGGGATTCAGAACTACAGGCAAGGGAGCGAAACTTGCAACCACCAAAAGCAGGAGGTGCCGCCCCGAGAGCGTCTGGGGTGAGATCCCAGCCCCTCTTCAGGTTTGCTTACATCGTCCAAGTCTTCTTCAGGCGTGGCTGGAGTCCTGTCGGTCCTGTCTGTGTTGTAGGATGTTTCGGACAATGTTTCTGAGTCCACAGACTCCTCATCAAATCCAAAAAATGTCTCCACAACATGCTTCTGTAAAATGCAATTTGTATGATGTTAGCAATGACTGAGGATTGCCAGAGTCTACCAGTCCCTGCTCGTGGGCATGCCAGTGCAGGGGGGCAATGATTCATATTTGGGCCACTGGGGCATCCCAAGATGTGGTTGGTGGGCTTTGTAACTGACTGGGTGGGATAAAAGGTGGCAGCAGGTGACAGATGACTCTAGGGTTTGCAGCCCGGGAGAGCTAGTCTGGCCCTGGCCCTGGCTCTCCAGCTGTAGACCTGTGCAAGCCACTTGGCCCCTGGAGTGCCAGCCTCCTTCTCTAACAAATGGAGTGAAAAGCCACCTCACCTGTGAGCACAAAAGGGGGCCACGCATGCCCTGTGCCCAGAAAGCAGCCCAGCACTCTGTCACGCTCCATGAGCAGCGCACTGGCTGTACCAAGGAGAAGGGGGACAGGGCCCAGGGAGATGTCAAGTTCCAAGGAGAAGAACCGGATGAAGATGGACACCAGAGGGGGCAACAACTTGAAGGAGTGGAGAGCCCAGCCACAGTCCCAGTGCTCTGACTGGCATGACAAATGTGTGGCCCAAGTCCCAGCCAGACCTACATTAAGAGACAATCTCTGCTTAACTTATTATAGAAAACTGGGAACATTCACAGAATGAGAAGGAATCGTGTGATAGACCTTCACGCGCCCATCACTCAGATCCAGAGACAAATTGTAAGGCTGTATGTGCTGGCCTCTGAGTTACCCTGCTGGCACTTCTCCCACTCCAAATATCACAGGATATGGGGCTTCATTCATCTGTCTATCCCTTCATTCACTCACTCGGCAAACACTGGCAAAGCTCCTTCTATGGGCCAGACATGAGGGCAGGCCTGGGGAATACAACAGGATCAAAACCAGGCCAGGTCCCTGCCCCAAGGAGCTTGCACCCATCCCCTGGGGGCTGCAGACATTGACCCACAATCGCCAGATCAATGTCCCTTATTTTAGGAACATAGCTTTTTTGTCTTTTTCCCAAACAGCCCCTGACAAGGATTTTTATTTGTTTTTACAATCAATGAATGCTTTTCAGACCATAAAGAAGGAATCAAAACTAATTCCAGAGCCCAGCCCGAGGCTCTGCTGGCTCATCCAGAACAAGGCTTCACCCAGAGCTCCCCCAACCCACAGAGAAAAGCCAGGCATTCCCCACATACTAAGGGCCCCTCCCCACCCGTGTGGTTTACTCAAATTTACTATAAATGTGCGAAAAATGTGACTGGCACCACAGTTAATAATGTGATCAGGAAATAATTTAGACATAAGGCAGGGAAGATGCAGGGACGTCCTTGTCACTTTACATAGTTTCCGAAGGGGCTTCAAGGGAGGCACCCACCACCACACGTCACCCAGAACGTTCTTGCATTTGGCACCTGTCTTTCTGTGCACTGCATCCCCCAACCCCCACATTCCTCCTTGCTTTTTAATATGCACGGGGAATATGCCTCTCCCTCAAACTCCAGACTCATACGTCAGCTGCGTCCTCCATGGCATTGTGGGATTCTAGTGGGCAGTGACTTACCCCCGACAACATGCCTCCCACAATCTAACCTGAGTCCAGCAGCAGCAGCAGCTCATGCTTCAGTTGCTCAGGTCCCCATCCCAGGAATCCTCCTCTCTCTTCTCACCTCTCATGCCTGCCCTCTCTGGGAGAAACGCTGTTGGCTTCACCTCCAACTCAAAATCCAGCCCTCTCACCCCATCTCTCCATTGGCATCTTCATCTTGGTCCCAGCCACTAATATCTCTCTCTGGAATTATTAAAACCACCAACATCCATGCAGGCTACAAGTGGTCTGCAAGGCCCCGTGGGATCTACCTCCCATCCTGCCCTGGCATCATCCCTCCCTCCCTCTCCTCCTCTCCTCTCCTCCTGCTCTCCTCTCCTGCATGCCTGCCACGGGGCCTTTGAGCTCTGAGACACTTTCCCCAGAATCCACATGACTCCTTCCCTAGATTCCCTTAGGTCTCTGCACAAATGCAGTCATGTGAGAAAAGGCTTCCTGGCCACCATGCCCAGGTCCCTCCTGCCTTATCCCCACCCCAGCTTCTCGGGCCTCCTTCTTTATTCCTTTCCATAGCACGTCTCCCACCTGACGTAAGATCTAGCAAGCTATTGTGTTTACTGATAGTCTTCCTCCCACCCCCTGAAATGGAAGCTCCATGAAGGCAGGGGGTTGGCCCTTTTGTTCCCGACGGTATCTCAGGGTTAATGAACTCAAAGCCACACTAGTTTGTCTATCCACAAACAGATTTTCTTTCGCACATGACACCCTTTCCATTCGTTCACACAGCTGGCATCAGTTGGGCACCCTGTGGTTACACGCCCCAGATGAGTCTCACTGGCAGGTACGTGAGGACTATGGGCACCATCGACTTCAGTGTCGTTTCTCTCCTTGCAGAGGCTGGAGACAATCATCTACTCAAACCTCCCCTCTGGATGGGAGCCCCACCCGACTTCAGGCGTCATGGACTCTTCCAACGAGCTCTAGAGAGCAGTGGTA
This sequence comes from Colobus angolensis palliatus, assembly GCF_000951035.1. Lineage (NCBI taxonomy): Eukaryota > Metazoa > Chordata > Mammalia > Primates > Cercopithecidae > Colobus > Colobus angolensis. The sequence goes on along the minus strand of NW_012114522.1, from coordinate 3,891,732 downwards.
GTGCCCTCCCATGGTGACAATGACACCCACAGGAGTGATGCATCTGCAGCACTCAAGCTCTTCTGCACACACAGGTCATCCCCCTGTGCTCCAGGTTCCACATTTTTCTGAGCAGCTGCTGAGTTGACCTTATTTCTTACAAACACCGCTAATCGTTAAGTCCTCTGGGGACGGGTCTATTGGTTGCTGTAGCCCAGGAAGCATCCTCAAGTCACACACTTTCCAAACATTTAGGACACACTGCTGGGCTGTGACCATCCACGTCAGCGTCAGGGGCCCTCCTGGGGATAATGACTCAGTGTTCAATTACCTAGGCCGATCCATTGTGAAGACCCTACAGGACTACCAGTTAAAGACTCAACTCTCAAGCCCTAATACAGGGCATTAGCTACTGATGCTGTCAAAGACCCTGCAGGACTGCTAGTTAAGGACTGAACTCTCAAGCCCTACTACAGGGCATTAACTACCGATGCTGCCGCCTGTGTTTAAAGTAGAGCAGCCTTTGCAAACAGCCTAACTCCAGACGCAGTGGAGCCCCCGACAGTATCATATCATATGGCCCCAGAGACCAAGATTCCACGGAACTACGGTGCTTTGAGGGAAAGAGGAAGCAGCTCTTAGGGCAGAAACCAAACACGAAAGGGCAGTCCAATTTGAACCCTGCAGCAATGGAGAGGAACCCATGGCGAGGCCCAGCACACACACAGTTCCCATAGCAGCAAGGAGTTGTCTGGGACCCAACCCCTCAGGTTTTTATGCAGAGTATTTTTAAAAAACATTTTAACTTTTCTTTTCTTTTTTTTTTTTTTTTTTTTTTTGGAGACAGAGTCTCCTTCTGCCACCCAGGCTGGAGTGCAGCGGCACAATCTCAACTTACTGCAACTTCCATCTCCCAAGTTCAAACGATTCTCCTGCCTCTGCCTCCCGAGTAGCTAGGATTACAGGTGCCTGCTACCATGTCCAGCTAATCTTTGTATTTTTAGTAGAGACGGGGTTTCACCATGTTGGCCAGGGTGGTCTCAAACTA
>NW_012114522.1:3865975-3890655 GCF_000951035.1 Colobus angolensis palliatus | reverse complement strand
ACACACAGTTCCCATAGCAGCAAGGAGTTGTCTGGGACCCAACCCCTCAGGTTTTTATGCAGAGTATTTTTAAAAAACATTTTAACTTTTCTTTTTTTTTTTTTTTTTTTTTTTGTTTTTGAGACAGAGTCTCCTTCTGCCACCCAGGCTGGAGTGCAGCGGCACAATCTCAACTTACTGCAACTTCCATCTCCCAAGTTCAAGCAAGTCTTCTGCCTCAGCCTCCTGAGTAGCTGGGATTACAGGTGCGTGCCACCACACCTGGCTCATTTTTGTATATGTATATATTTTTTAAGTAGTGACAAGGTTTCACCATGTTGGCCAGGCTGGTCTTGAACTCTTGACCTCAAGTGATCCGTCTGCCTAGGCCTCCCAAAGTGCTGGGATTACAGGCGTGAGCCACCACGCCCAGCCTTAACTTTTTTGTAACAGTTTATAACACTGGGTTAGTTTGTTTCCTTTAGAGAAATGTTTTGTTGAGTGATTATATGATGCAGGAAGCCTGCATGGACTGGATATCTTGATATATTAGTGCCTTTATTAATAAAAAATAGAAAAGATACATTAATGTTTAAAGTGAAAACACAGTGGCTATCTTCCTTGAAGGCAATGCAACTGGTTTTGCACTGCATTTTCCAAACATGCAGGAAATAATTCACCACCTGCTTCTCAAGGAGTGAGGGGAGAACCACCTAGAAAACAGTTTCCTCTCATGATTGGCACATAGTGCACTTTAAAAAAAAATGGCAAACATGAAAGACACTGTTCATTTTTCTGTGTCTCCACTCTTCTAAGAGTCTCTGGGTTTTTCCTCACAAGAGATACATTAGAAGAAAAATGTCCATCATTTGCTCATTCGGAGCCCATCTACTGAATAAAAAGGTAATTCCTCCAGCCTTCCATGTTCCTTGCAACCAAAGCCTCTCCTTGTTGACTTGTTTTTACAGATGAATCCAGATTCAGATTCAGATTCAGTTTTGGCTGGGCACAGTGGCTCATGCCTGTAATCCCAGCACTTTGGGAGGCTGAGGCAGGAGGATCTCTTGAGCCCAGGAGTTCAAGATCAGCCTGGGTCACACAGCGAGAACCCATCTCTACAAAAAGTTATTTTAAAAGTTAGCCGAGTATGGTGGCTGACGCCTGTAGTCCCAGCTACCTGGGAGGCTGAGGTGGAAAGATTACATGAGCCTGGGAGGTTGGGGCTGCAGTGTGCTATGACTGTGCCACTGCACTCCAGCCTGGGTGGCAGAGCAAGATCCTGTCTCAAAAGAAAAAAAAAAAAAGTCAGTTTTGGCAAAATGAATGAAAAGTAAACACGTCTTCTCCATTTACACTCTGAATATACAGAGGAGCTCCTCCTTACCGAGTCAAACGAACCAGAAGGAAAAAGAGAAGGTACCCCCAAAACAAATAGCCCCTCAACCGGATCCAGCCTCTCTCAACCACCTGTCTTCTCGTCTTCTTTTCATTTTCAACAGAGGTGCCTGTCACAGGCGGCAGCATCGGTCGGTCACAGCCGGGGACCTCCACAGAACCTCAAAAAACAAAACCCCAAACCAGCTGCCTACCTTCATGCTTATAGGTCATCTCCTGGCAGCCGGAGAAGTATAGGCACACCAGGGCACAGAGACACAGGAAGAAAGAGAAATACAGCACAAAGAGGACATATTCCATGGTGGCACGATGCTGCAGACACGCCAGCCCCTGTGCGTGGGCTTAGGCAAAAGCCACCTCGTTGGTATCCATTTTCAGGGCTTCCTCCAGTCCGAGGAAAAAGCACCAATTCTCTCCCCACGCACTCCCCTTTCCTCTAACACATCCTCCCCAGTGTCTCCCCGGCTTCCTGTGGATCGTCTGCTGCAGAGTCCTGAGAACAGGAGTGCGCCAGAAGACGCACCTTCAGTAAAAGGGAAGCCAGCTCCAGGGCACAGCCCCGATGCTGGCCCCACCAACCGTGGGCTGAAGGGAGAGGTTTCCAGGGGCGGGCTGGGGTGCATTAGTCACAGAGGACAGCTTCCGAGCCAGTTTATTCTCTGGGGACCTTCTTCCCAGATCCCATCCTCCCTGAGCCGAGAGCCTGTTGTCAACACCATGGCACAGGCCCTGGGTCCCCAATCACAAGGCCCCCGGGGCAGCACTAGCAATGACAAGTCCATGAGAGATTCTCCCTCAGGACCAAACCGAGTTGCTGCCTCTGTCCTCATGTGTTTCGGAAATTTCTCTGCTGTCCCCGGACCACCTCATACGCACCCTAGACTCGCCAAATTCATTGGCTTCTCTACCATCATTTTGTCCAGCATTTATTTTACCATTTTTTATAGGCCAAAACAAACCATTATCTAACAGAAAAACTACTTTTTTGAACTAGACCAAAGTCTTCAGATTCCCCTGCCCAGAAGGGGTGTCTCTGAGAGTCTTCCGTCTCTCGGAGAAGCGTCACCAGACATAACATCCAAAGCAAAAACTCTCATGCTAGAGAAAAAATGGACAGACTTTACCATAAAAAAGTAAAATGTCTGTACTTTGACAGATACCAAAGCAATATTAAAGGGCAATGGGCAATTCATACAATAAATGCGCATAGCAAAGTTCATGTATCTTTCAACTTCAGCAGTGCATGATGCTCTACTCCTTTGGAAGTGGCCATCGGATGAACTGTGTGACTGGATTGTGCTACTCAATCTAGTGCCGACTACCCTTTAAGCCATGTTTCCTAATGAGGCACCATCTGACCAGGCAGTGCAGACCTGAGACAGCTGGGCCTGACCCAAGCAGCGTAGACCTGAGACACCTGGGCCTGGCCCCAGGCAGTGCAGACCTGAGACAGCGGGGGCCTGGAGGGGCAGGGCTGCAATCTGGAACCTTTGCCTCAAGCTCCTCCCCATGGGGCCTGAAGTCACCTCCTGAAACCAGGCAGGAGGCCAGGTGCCCAAAGGCCCAGCCTCTGCAGCAGCTCCTCCCTGAGTCCAGGACTCACTACCCTGCTCACTCCTGGTGCTGGGGTTTCCTGCCCTGCGTGAACACATTACCTAGAACCACCATAGGTAATGGCACCTGTCCATTCCCAAGTCTGCAAATGGGAGCCAGATGTCCCCATGGTGTTTGCTACCCTGGACAAGGTACCCAGGCAGCCTCTGTGGCCAGGTCAGCCTCCCGAGCTCTGCTCCACCCACACCAACTGCGGCTCCTCTGGCGGTGCCTCCGGGACTGGCACAGACGGTGTGTGTGCTTGTCTGCTGAGCTGCCTGGGTGTGGTCCAGGACACAGCTCCTGTCTCTTCATAATCGTCCCAGTGTCCTATCCCCAGGACCCACATCTTCCCGAGTCCTTTACCAAAGGGCCCCTGGCAGGTGGGACACGGAGCAATGCTCAGAGGGATGTCCCATGCTTCTGGCACGGAGCCTGCTGTGAAAGGAAAATAAAAACTCTGAATCCCAATTCACTACACCAAAAGGAAAAACTTAAGCTGAAAGCTGAGTCATGCAAGAAGCTGCCTTTCCCTTTGTTCCTAAGCAGAGAGCTGCAGAGAAAAGACTAAGCATCTCCACAGGTAGCTGCTCCATGTTCACCTTATCTTATGTAAAGTGCTGATTTACTGAGCATGAGACAATTACATAATTTGGACTGTTCCCCTACCTGCTCCTTTTCTCTCACAACCTGTGGATTCAGTCATGTGACCACACCCTCCCTCTTTCCCCTCCAGCCTGCTTTTCCCCTTTAAATACTGAAGCCCTCAAAATCATCTTTGGAGAAAGGCTCAGATCTGTCTCCAGGGTACATTCTTAATCTTAGCAAAATAAACTTCTAAATTGATTGAGGCCTGCCTCAGAGACTTTTTGGTTTACATCAGCCACTCAGCTGGCAAGGCTGGCACCAAGTCCTGCTACCAGTGCCCTCTCTACCTTTGATCAGAGCTGCACGAAATGAGTCCTGATGGCTGCTGTGGAGGAGGGACCAGGTGACAGGGTCACTGCTGAGCCGGGGGGAACAAGCCCTTGCCCCTCCCAGCAAAGGGCCCACAGTTGCATACCAACCGAGGCCAGCCCTGAAGACAGACATGAAGTAGCCACTGGTTTCCCGCAGTTACTACTATTAGCCCCTCTGAGTGCGAGGCACTGTGCCAGCAGCTTCGAGTAGCTGGATCCTAGGGCACCATCCAGCCTTCATGAGCTCACAGACCAGTGACAGCGGTGGGGAAGAAAGCCTAGGAATAAGGTCAACTGCAAACAACCACGAAGGAAAAAATAGGTAGCTTTGGCAAAACTTGCAAATGCAAAACGCATGCACATGATGAAAAAATGTTTGACTTTGAGAGTCCAAGGCAGGCAGGTCACTTGAGGTCACGAGTTCGAGACCAGCCTGGCCAATATGGCAAAACTCTGTCTCTACTAAAAATACAAAAAAAAAAAAAAAAAATTAGCCAGGCCTGGTGGCATGTGCCTGTAACCCCAGCCACTTAGGAGAATTTGGTTGAACCCGGGAAGCGTAGGTTGCAGTAAGCTCGCCACTGCGCTTCAGCAGGGGCGACAGAGCACGACTTTGTTTTTGTTTTGTTTTGTTTTTTAAAGATACTTGAGTGTCCCAGGCAGGCAAAGGTACCGCATAACCAGCCACCAGCACCTGTCCTTCCCTCCACCAGGCAGCAGGCTTGGCCTCAGGGGTGCGGGGATAGGGGTCAAGTTTAGATAGGTCCTACGTGTTTTGATAGGTCCCATCAGAATGGATGCAAGAGTCCTTGACAAAAATGACCCACCAGACCTCAGGCATCCTCCAACCCCTGGCAACAGCAGACTCAAGGTCATTCGGGGAGGAGGGGACATGGCACTGATGCACTGGCTCAGGAAAGGGCCTCTCCTTCCGATGTGCTTTGATGGTTCCCAGTGCAGCTCCCCAGCCCTCCATTAAAGAATGATTACTGCAAAAGGCATTGAGATCCCACCTCACTATTATAAATTAGTGGGGGAGGCAGGTATGGGCATGGCCTGGGAATCTGCATTTTACAGGCTGTCCAAAGGAAAGTTATTGAGCTGTAAGATAAAGGAAGAAGGAGACACTCTGACTTCCTGATCACCTGCTATGCACCAAGCAAAGAACCAGAAGCTTCCTTTGATCCCATGGATGTAATGTTCCTTTTACGAATCAAACTGAGGTTCTGAGAGTTTAGATGACTTGGCCAATCCCATCCAGCTAGTAGCTAGGGTCTGACTCCCTTACTGCTTGGGGCTACAATTTCCCAACCTTATCCAAAATGATCGGTCCTACCTTCAACCAAGGTGTGTGAGTAAACTGTGCTGATGTTTAGCCATTATGCATATGCTTAGAACTCTAGGACGATATAGCTTCTGTGCAAGTTTCAATGGCCTGCAACACAACTTACTGCCACATGGCCAGAGGTCTAGGTCCTGAGCAAGCCCCGTACCCCAGTCCCCAGGACACGGCCCAAGGAACCACTCAGGATCCTTCTCCCCCAGCCTCTCCCTTGGGGCTAACGTGAGCCCACACTGAACCAGCAGGCTTCCTGGGAAATGAAATAATTGACACCAATCTTGTCCCTGGAGGAGATCCCACAAGGGGACCGTTGGACAGGCCCAGTAAGACTGAGTCATGGCCCTCAGGGACACAAACGCCCCAGGAAGACAAAGGCTGGTACCCTCTGCTCTGCCCTGACTGCATCTTCTGCAAACTTGAGTGTGGGAGTGGACTGGAGGTGCTCTCCTGCAGGGAGTCCAGGGAGGTTTGCTAGGGTCTTTCTCACACAGAGTCAGGAGCTGGAGAGCAGAGATAGGGCTGTCAGATTTCTGGAAAATTCTGGAACCTTCAATGCATTCACCACAGTACTCTGTCAAGCAAAGCCCTGGGCAAAGTGTTACAGCACTTCCATGTGTGAGGGACAGAGAGTGATGGGGGCATTTCAGGGGAAAAAGAAACTAGTCTAGTCATCCCGCGGTATCCATGGGGGCCTGGTTCTAGAACCTCCCACAAATACTAAAATCCACGGCTGCTCAAGCCCCTTATACAAATTGGTGCAGTACTTGCATATAACCTACGCATATCCTCCTGTACACTTTAACTCATCTCTAGATTATTTATAATATTGTACCTGACACAACGCAGATGCCCCGTGAACCCAGTCACGTGCAGCATAACAGCATCTCAGTCCCCAACAGTATACGACGAGGGTCCCGTAAGATCATAACAGTGTTTTTACTGTACATGTTCTATGTTTAGATACACAAATACCACTGGGTTACAACTGCCTACGGTGTTCAGTACAGTAGCAGGCTGCACAGGCTTGCAGCCTAGAAGCCACAGGCTAGACTGAAGAGCCTAGATGTGTGGGAGGCTAGACCATCTGGGTTTGCGCAAGTACACTTCACGATGTTTGCACGACAAAGTCGCCTAATGACGCATTTCTCAGAATGTGTCCCTGTTGTTAAGGAATGCATGACTGTAGTTTTAGACTGCATTTTAGTGAATAATGAAAAGGAAAAAAGTCCAGGAGGTAGAGATTGCAGTGAGCCAAGAGCACGCCACTGCACTCCAGCCTGGTCAACAGAGCGAGACTCCGTCTCCAAACAAAAAGAAAAGGAAAAAAAGTCTGTAAATGTTCAGTGTAGATGCAACCACCCATTTTTTTTTTTTTCCTGAATGTTTTCAGTCAGAGGTTGGTTGAATCCATGGATATGAAACCCACAGATACAGAAAGCCAAGTGTACTGAATGCTCGTGGCCTGTGGTAGGGAAGAAAAAGAAGCTTCTTAGGCCTGAAAGGCAACCCTGGATTACAAAACCTGCTCGGGCCCAGATGGATCCAAGTACCAATTCCATCCAGCCCTGTACAATGCCAGGACTAAGTAGGAACATGGGAGAAAATTTGGTCCACACTGAAGTCTACACTGAATCTTGAGAAAAAGAAAAAATGCTGGTGGGCCCAGGAAACAGTGAATAGAAAAGACCCTAAACCTACTCAGGAAAGTTTCTACACAGATCCCCAAATTTGGCCTCCTAATGACCCAGGACTATCTTTATTAAAGTGACCACACATCGCCGTTCTTCTGGGACAATCCAGTGTCATACAAGTACATTTTTCCAGTAAAGGCAATTCGCTTATTTAGCCAACAACTATTTAGGGACTATTTTAGTCAACACCTACTCTGTGCCAGGCAGTGAACAGGCCACAGTGGGTAGGACAGGCGTAACCCTTGTCCTTGCCCGTTGTACAGGTGATGTAGCAAATCACGATTCAATTCTAACCCTTTGTGAATTTCTCCTCCCACAAACACATTCAGAAATCAGGAAGAATAGCCAGATGTAGTTGCTCATGCCTGTAATCCCAGCACTTTGGGAGCCTGAGGCAGGTGGATCACTTGAGGTCTGGAGTTCGAGATCAGCCTGGCCAACAGGGTGAAACCCTGTCTCTACCAAAAATACAAAATTAGCCAGGTGTGGTGGCGCATGCCTGTAATCTCAGCTACTTGGGAGGTCGAGGCAGGAGAGTCACTTGAACCCGGGAGGCAGAGGTTGCAGTGAGCCGAGATCATGCCATTGCACTGCTGCATGGGCAACAAGAGTAAAAAGTCTGTCTCAAAAAAAAAAAAAGAAAGAAAGAAAGAAAGAAAGAAAGAAATCAGGAAGATGGGGGAAGAGAAACCTCTATTTAATTCCAGGCATTCTGACATAGATTTTAAAAATAAAGTCTTGGCTCAACAATAGATTTTCAAAACCCCACGTGGAAGCTCTATAGGGTGCGTAATGCCACAGCACATCCTGTTAATGGGACAAACTGCACAATCTTTAGATTTGTGCCTTTTAAACATATGTCCCATGGTGAAAACGGCTGTTACACACACTCCCAGCAGCGGTGCCGAATGGTGCAACTTTTCCGTGAGGCAGTGGGGTGGGGTGGGAGCAATGCTCTCTGGTCAAAGCCTTCTCGCCCTCCGAGCCACATTTCCACTTTGGGGAATCTATGCATGGAAACGATTCTGATCATGGACACAGCTTTCCAGACAAAAGCTGGTTGCTGTGGCGACATTTACAGAAGCAGCAAGTCCAAAGGGAGGGGAAAGGGTAGCTAAATAATGGTGTAGTCACTTAATAACACGTTCAACAGTCAGGGAATACAATAGAGCTGGGCCAGAAAGAGCTGTCTGCGTAAACAGAAGCACATTTATTGCAGCATCATTCACAGTGCCGAGGAGCTGAAAGCAATGTGCCCAACAATCGCAGAACAGTAAACCAGTTTATGGTCTATCTCCTCCACAGATTATGTAGCCATAAAAATTTATGTTTACAATGACAGCTATCACAGGATAAAGGCTGGCAGTCTAATGTTAAATAAAATCCAGGGTGCAAACGTGCATACCGCAGTTCCAGCTGGGGAAATGAATTAAAACAGCAACACCAATGTGCCGGGGAGGCACCGCGGGTGATAAATCACTTTTTTCCCCCAGATATTCTATAATGTGATTCTATGTCTTCTATAAAAGTATATATTTAAATATAGGCTGGGCGCCATGGCTCACACCTGTAATCTCAGCACTTTGGGAGGCTGAGGCAGGTGGATCACCTGAGGTCAGGAGTTCAAGACCAGCCTGACCAACATGGAGAAACCCCATCTCTACTAAAAATACAAAATTAGCTGGGTGTGATGGCACATCTGTAATTCCAGCTACTGGGGAGGCTGAGGCAGGAGAATCGCTTGAACCCGGGAGGCAGAGGTTGTGGTGAGCCGAGATTGTGCCACTGCACTCCAGCCTAGGCAACAAGAGCGAAACTCCATCTCAAAAAAATAAGTAATTAAGCAAAAAATAACATAAACAAATACATAAATATAAACAAGCTCTACTCAAACCACTTCCCATTTCTGAGTTTCTAAGGTCGATGTGCAGAGATTTGCCCGTGTTCGACTCGGCTTGGTGGGAAAAGCTTGGGACTCGCAGTCTCAGACTTGAGTTTGAAACTCAGCCTTGTCAATTTGATTTTTCTCTGAGTTTTTTCTATATTTTATATCTGTATGTCTTCTACAGCTGTAAAATTGAAAAAATAATACCAACTACACGAGGTGGCTGTGAGAATTCAATGAGATTGTGGAAATACCCACTCATCCGCAAATCCAGGACCTAGCGAATCATCAGAGCCAGGCCACTCTATGTGGCATTATCTGAACACTGCAGTAAAGGCAACCAGGAGGCAGCCTGGGAGCCAAACTGCACCCATAGCTATATTTTACGTGGCCCACAGGTATATATTTTACAGGCCGAGTGTCCCTTATCTGAAATGCTTGGGATCAGAAGGAATTTCAGATGCTTTTCAGATTTTGGAATATTTGCATAAACCGAATAAGGCATCCTGGGGATGGGACCCAAGTCTAACCATGAAATTCATTTGTTTCATACACATTTTATATATAATACGTAGCCTGAAGGAGATTGTATACAATATTTTAAATAATTTTGTGCATGAATCAAAGTTTTGACCGTGTTTTCACTGCAACCTGTCACGTAAGACCAGGTGTGAAATTTCCCTGGCCTCCTGTTGGTGCTTAGAAAATTTCAGATTTTGGAGCATTTTGGATTAGGGATGCCCAACCTGTATTCAGACCACAGTGTTACGGACATTTAAAATCCAATATTTATGTCCTTCAATTTCACATCAAGTAAGGTGTGATGGATTAAACTGTATCCCCTAAAAAGACAGGTTGAGGTCCTAACCTCAGTACTTCAGAGTGTGACTTATTTGGAAATAGGATCACTGCAGATGTAGCTAAATCATCATGAGACCACGCTGACGTAGGATGCACTCCTGATCTAGCCTGAGTGGTGGCTTTATACACAGAGACACACAGGTAGAATGTCACTGAAAATTTAGGCAGAGATTGGCGTTCAAGCTGCAAACCAAGGACACCAAGGATTGCTGGGAAACTGCTCTAAGCTAGGAAAAGGAAAGGAAGGGTCTGCTATAGGTTTTAGAGGGAGGGATAATGGCTCTACCGACACCTTAATTTCAGCATTCTGGCCTCTAGAACTGCTAAGACAATACATTTCTTTTCCCTTCTTGTTTTTTTTTTTTTTTGGAGATAGGGTCTTCTTGCTCTGTCACTGAGGCTGGAGTGCAGTGGCACAATCATGACTCACTATAGCCTTGACCTCCTGGGCTCAAGCAGTCCTCCTGCTTCAGCCTCCCAAATAGCTGGGACTTCAGGCGCCACCACATCCAGCTAATTTTTAAAATTTTTTGTAGAGACAGGGTCTTGCTATGTTGCCCAGGCTGATCTCAAACTCCTGGGCTCAAGCAATCCACCCACCCTGACCTCTCAAAGTGCTGGAATTACAGGCATGAGGCACTGTGCCTGGCCTTTTTCTGTGGCTCTAAGCCACTGATTTTGTGGTACTTTGTTAAGGCAGCCCTAGGAAGCTAACAGATAGGGATTTACATTTATCTTGAAAGACTTGACTATCTGATGCCACCAGTCCACCTTCTTATAGCAATCAGGATTCAGGGCCCAGTTTGCCACAGTCCCCACCACTCCCTATTGTCACCCTGACACCAAGACTGTATGTCCTTGGCCATTCACTATCACATTTGCACAGCTGTTTTCCTTGTAGTTGAGAAATATTTCTCTATAACCACATCTCGATCAAAAGATAAACCAAACGGGGCATTTGTATTCAATAAAAAGGAGAGGAGACCAGCCTAGCCGACATGGAGAAACCCCGCCTCTACTAAAAATACAAAAATTAGCCAGGTGTGGTGGCATATGCCTGTAATCCCAGCTACTCGGGAGGCTGAGACAGGAGAATTGCTTGACCTGGGCGGAGGAGGTTGCAATGAGGCGAGATGGCATCACTGCCCTCCAGCCTGGGCGACAGAGCAAGACTCTGTCTCAAAAAAAAAAAAAAAAAAAAAGGGAGAGGAGACCTGTGTCTTTGTGGAAGCAAAAAATAGGTTTATGGGTTTAAAGGCAAACTATGTTTTTGTTTGCTTGTTTGGTTTTGGTATCAGTTCCAGATTGGTCCATGTGGGCATTTGAATTTTACAAGCCTGGCTCCTTCAGATGCTGTTACTAGGAAACAGCAGACCTATGTTTTCCAAAAAGACTACAGTTCTGCATGATTCCAAAAAAACACAAAGCTCCTGATTATTTTCAGAACAGGATATGCTCTGATATAAACCAACCCTGAATGTCCCTTAAATCCTTCAAAAGGTTTAAGTATTTATGTTTTTAATTTCGGGTGAATATACCCTGAGGCCTAAGTAGAGAATTCATCAGGAAGTTTTCCATGGATAAATTACAATAACTGGGTCACATGACACGGCCATACTGATGTTGCTTTGAGAGACAGCGATGACAGGCTTTTCATCATCAGGCATGCCGAGTTGTGTGTGTCTGCTTCAGGACCCCTGTGAAACCTCCCCCCTCCCATGACCCATCTGCCCTGCAGATCTGTGACACAGTGGCAAGGCAGGGCAGGTGCACCATCGCAGGCTCACCTTGGGCGGTTTCAGACTTTTCCCTCGATGCCTTTTGGAGCGCAACAGCCGTTCTCTCTCCTAGAAGGAAACACAACGGTTGGCATTTCTAGCCAGCCTCACATCTCACGAATCAAAGCCACTGGCTCTCAAAGGGAGCTGGGCCTGCCCATCTGCACCAGGCATGGCTAGTTCAAGTTCTAAGTGCCCAAGTGATGGCTGCTTCTCTGAACTGAGAGCTACAGGGAGAGTTTATTATCCACCTTTTGACTTTACTGTTATTTCATTGAAATATATTCTTCACCCTAAACTGCACTGAGTCTTTCGTGTAATGAAGCAAAGATGTATGGATGGATAGATGGATGCATAGGTAAGTGGATGGAAGGATGAAAGGATGGATGGATGGATGGATGGATGGATGGATGGATGAAAGGAAGAAAGAGAGAAGTTAAAGAGGTAGAGGGAGATGGAGGCAGGCAAAATGAACATGACAATTATAATCAAAGCCTTTTCTAGAATTTTGATCACTAGCTTTTCTATTCTTTGAAGACCACTGCATGGAACCATCACACACCCTCTTCGGTGAGCAGAATGCGTTCTGCTTCTAAGATCCAACTAAAGCTCCCTGCAGGTGTTCTCTGCCTGTTGCCTAAGCTCCTTTCACAGAGAGCTGTGGAATTCTCTGGATGTAATTCCCCACCTGCTTAGGACATGCTCAATCCCCTTTGATAGATGCATGCCCCATATGCACATCCAAAACTCACACAGGCAGCCTTAGCAAGGTGCTGGTCTGATTATAAGGTTCAAGTCTGGGGGCCCAAACTCACAGTCTGCAACTGCTAAGCTAAAAACCAACCAAACAAACAAACAAAAAGTCCTCTCTGGAACAGATCATGCCAAGTCTCTAAAGGCCAAAAGACATCCTTAAAACTGATACTGCTTCTTAATCACAGCAAGCCAGGGAGAAGATGTGAGAAAAGGGTAGCCATGGAAACTGTCCCCAGGTTCCAGTGATCTCATTTAAGCCAAGGCTGCTTGATGGCAGAATGAAGCAGGAATGTGCACACCAGGGTGAGCTTGGTGACTCCCAAAGTCAGCACTGCCTGACCCTGACCCAGCTCAGTAGCATCATCCTGAGCCCCAACGCCTATTCCTGACACCCATGTCACCGGTGCCACCCCCACCAAGGGCAGCCGCGCCAGCTGTGCTAGATGTACCAGTGAGAGGTCGTCAATGACGTGCTGCTGCTCCAGCACCTGCAGCCTCAGGAACTCGATCTCCTGCTCATCCCTCGTCAGGCTGAGGTCATTCAGGGAGGTGTGCCGCTTCAGAGAGGCCTGTGCTGACAGCTTTTCTTTCTGCAGCCACAGGGAGACAGACCACCGCAGGGTTAGCCGCCAACAATGTCTGTGAGGGACGGCACTGGAGTGGAGCTCAGGGGTGCAGGGACAGGATGGATGGGAGGATGGAAGAGATGACGGCCTGATACGGTGTGGCTGTGTCCCCACCCAAATCTCATCATGAATTGCAGCTCCCATAATTCCCACGTATTGTGGGAGGGGCCCAGTGGGAGATAATTGAGTGACGGGGGCGGTTCCCCCACCCTATGAATAAGTAGTGAATAAGTCTCTGATGTTTTTTATACGGGGTTTCTCCTTTTACTTGGCTCTCAATTTCTCTTGTCTGCCACCACGTAAGATGTGCCAACAGCCTTCCACCATGACTGTGAGGCCTCCCCAGCCACGTGGAACTGTGAGTCCATTAAACCTCTTTTTCTTTGTAAATGACCCAGTCTCAGGTATGTCTTTATCAGCAGCGTGACAATGGACTAATACGTGGCCATCTTGTCCTGTGCTGGAAGAGGGGACAGGGAAGACCAAAGCCAAGCCCAAGGTGGGGCTGACCAGCACACTGCTGACAGGAAGGGATGGCCAGGGCCTGGGGGCGGAAGATGACATCTGAAATGAGCCTAGAGAGCTGGGAGGGGAAGGCAGGGGAAGGAGAGGACTCCACACAACAGCAGTTACACACACGCACACACACCCCTGCACCTGCTACAGTGCGGACAGCAGAGCGTGTGTGCTATCAGAGCCTCTGTCTTCCCGGCTGTAAAATGGGGGTTGATACTACCCTGAACAATGAACCTGAAAGCATTCTGTAAACTGTCAACTACAAGACACCCGCCCCAACCACAAACACCAGGCATCCTAGCTGGAGGAGAAACCCCTCTGCAAAGCATCGCCAGCGATCATCGTTAACGGCTTTCACATGCTGGGTGTTCTCTGGGCCCGTTCCCTGTGAGGTCTTTACATGCTGTCATTTCATCCTCTTGATGATCCACCAGTGTTGATATTTTCACTCCCATTTATGCATGAAGAAACAGAGGCTCAGAGAGAATGGGGGATGTGTTTAAGGACACAGCTGTCTGACTCCCTCCGGGCACAAACACCCACAGCACAGTGAATGTGAGACAGGTGGAGAGAAGGGAGACACATCTGTGACTGACGCTGCTTCTGGTGCTTTGTGGGGAGGTGGGTGGCAGGTGGGGCCCAGAACATGTGAACTGGGAGGTTCAGGGCTGGAGAATCCTAGACAGAGTTGGGAGTGCCAGGGCTGGCCCCAAGGGGCCCACAGCTCACCATTTCCACGTTTTCCCGCGTGAGGTTCTTGATTTTCTCCTCCATCCTCTGGATACTCTGCAACAAATCCTCATTCTTCTTGTTCATCCGTTTGTTTTTCTCCACCAGGGGCTTCAGCTGAACCTCGGTCTCTCGTGAGCGTTTCAGCTGTGGTTGGAAACAGGCACAGAGGCTCAGACAACTTCACAACAGACAGCCGAGGTCACAGCACCAAGGTGAGCAGACACTCAACCCGGTTAGGACCCCTTCTGAGGCCAGTGTCCTGGATGACACATTTGTTTGCTAGTTGCATGACAATGGGCAAGTTCTCAGCCTCAGTTCCCTCATCTGTCAAACGAGAATCATGGCAGCTCCTGTCTCCTATGCATATGGTGAGAATTGAATGCAGAGTGGTAGTCTCCCCAGTGTTATTTTCATGGAAAGAATTAGAAACAACTTAAATATCTATCAATATTATGACAACTACAGGCACAGCCACCACATGTGAAGGGGGCACCTTCCCCATCCTCATGTTATAGACAAAGAACCTGAACCCAAAGAGAGGAGGCAATGGGCCCACCTTCACAAAGAAAGTGCCAAGAATGCTTTGCACTTTTGCAAAGATTGGTGGTTTGAGTTCACCAAGAATCAAACACAAGGGACTGACTCTAGACCCCTGCGTTTACTCCCCAGGCTGTAAATGTTAAGGTAAAATATTCTGATGGTATAGGCTGAAATATAAAATGTACCATGAGACCCATGCATTCTACTTCTGGAAACCTACCCCACCCCCCAAAATGCCATGTAGAAGATACATACATGTCTTTACTGACTTCAACCTTTATTTAAAGTCAGTAAAGACCCATATGGATCTTCTACATGGCATTTTTTTTTAAACAGAAGGTAGGTAAAATGACATGGGTTATTTTGACAAAGGGTCTCACTTTGTCACCCAGGCTGGAGTGCCGTGGCATGATTTCAGCTCACTGCAACCTTGACATCCTGGGCTCAAGTGATCTCCCACCTCAGCCTCCCAAGGAGCTGGAACTACAGGTGTGCACCACTGCACCCAGCTAATTTTTTTGTATTTTTAGAGACAGGGTTTTGCCATGTTGCCCAGGCTGGGCTCAAACTCCTGAGCTCAAGGAATCTGCCCACGTTGGCTTCCCAAAGTGCTGAGATTACAGGCATGTGGCACCTCACAGAAATCCAGAAAGCGGCAACAGCCTAAAGATCCACTGAGAAGAGAGTTCAACAGACCACGGTATATCCACACAATGGACTACCAAGCCACTGGTAAAAAGATAAAGACAGATCTCTAAGCGCTGATGGGGAGTGCTGTAATTGATCCATGAAGTGAAAAAAGCAAGTTGCAGAACAATACACAGCAGGGGAAAAAACCCAATTCATAACCATAAAATAAAACAAAAAGTCTCTTGGTGGGTTTCAAGGCATTCATTTAAACATTAAAAACATGTAAGAACCACCCCAAACAAGCAGTAGTTACCTCATGATTTTGAGATTGAGGCCAGGCATGGTGGCTCACACCTGTAATCCCAGCACTTTGGGAAGCTGAGGCAGGCTGATCACTTGAGGTCAGGAGTTCAGGACCAGCCTGGCCAACATGGCGAAACCCCATCTCTACTAAAAATATAAAAATTATCCAGGCATGGTGGCAAGTGCCTGTAATCCCAGCTACTTGAGAGGCTGAGGCAGGAGAATAGCTTAAACCTGGGAGGTGGAGGTTGTAGTGAGCTGAGATCACGTCACTGCACTCAAACCTGGGCAACAGAGCAAGACTCTACCTCAAAAAAAAAAAGATTGAAGCGTTGGCAAACTTATCAGTTTCTACTTTTAACTACTTCAGTCTGATCTGACATGTTTCCAGAAGCCTATATTTTTTCCTAATCCACTCAGTAAACTATTATGCAGCTCATGAGTATTTATGAGCTTATAAATATTTAAATGAAGAGTGAAGACATAATATTTGATGTACAGTCTGATTAAAGCAAAAAAAAAAAAACCTTTAAAAATACTGGAAGGAAGTGAATTTATTTTGGTCCTGTTAAAGTTGTGGAGAGGTGACACTTATTGACACTGTTCACCACTCATTTTTTTCAAATATTCTTCTGACATACTTCCCTTCATAATAGAAATTAGAATAAACATAGAAATTAGAATAAACATAAAAATTATGAGGCATCTGTCAAGAAGTTGATGTATCAACTGCCATTACATAAAAATTAGTTTTCCTGTTATCCAGAAAATGTAAACACGTTCATGAAATTGCTATTTTTACTGGAGATTTCTTTTTTAACCAGAAGTCCATGTTCATTATTTGTAAAAGTAATGTATAAGCTTTAGTTTACAAGTATATAAAATTTTATGCAAAAAAGTAAATAGATAAGCACAAATTAAAATTACCCATAATTACACCACCTAAAAGAATAACTTCTAGCCGGGCGTGGTGGCTCACACCTGTAATCCCAGCACTTTGGGAGGTTGAGGTGGGCAGATCACCTGAGGTCAGGAATTCAAGACCAGCCTGGCCAACATGGAGAAACCCCATCTCTACTAAAAGTACAAAATTAGCCAGGCATGGTGGCACATGCCTGTAATCCCAGCTACTCGGGAGGCTGAGGCAGGAGAATCACTTGAACCCAGGAAACGGAGGTTACAGTCAGCCAAGATCATGCCATTGCACTCCAGCCTGGGAGACAAAAGCAAAACTTTGTCTCAAAAAAAAAAAAAAAAAAAAAGAAAAAAAAACAAGAATAACTTCTAATATTCAAGATGATGACAATGTATTATTGTTCTGTAAACTGCATTTTTCATTTAATTTACTACGAACACATTTTCATGTCAGTTAAATAGGGCTTCCATCATCAATCATCAATCTTAATGACAGTCTAGAATTCATTGTATAAACATTCCATAATCACTATGCCCCATGCTTCAGTATTGAACAATCGGGTTTTTTGTTTTTTTAATTTTTGATTTGGTTTGGTTTGGGTTGTTAATATAAACAACACTGCAATGAACATCCTCTCCACGCTTCTCATGGAACTTCTCCAGTTGTTTTCTCAAGATAAGTTCCTGCAAAAACAAATGGCAGTAAGAGATTTCTTCAATGAGCATGTGTTAGATTTTTAATGAAAAAGAAGTAAGAAGTTAAGTTCAGAGAACCAGAAGGCCTCTGCATTAACTTTCTGTGCAGGGCATGTTTCGGGGACTCAGGGCCCCTTCTTTGCACCCTGCAAGGCACCGCCTGTCTCTCAGGGCTGCTTACCAGTTCATTCCTCTCATCTGCCAACAGCGTATTTCTGTCTTCCAGCTTCCGTATCACTGAATTCAGTTCAGCAATTTTTAGTTGAAATCGCCTCACATCTCGCTCATCCATATGTTGATCCTAAAAAAAAAAAAAAAAAAAAAGTCAAGACGTAAATGTACTTTGAAGAAGTTGTGTGGAGGCTTCTTAGAAAATTCACATGACATAATGGGTGAGATCCTTATTCAGGGGCCCACATGCCACACAGCAAGGTGGGGAACACGCAAGCCCACTGCACACCGGCGAAGACTCCACCTAGAAGGCCACTGAGACTTCAAACCCTTCCGTGGCTCCCTGGGGACCTTGTGGCCAGGCCCCTCCCACCCTGTATCTCTTACAAAGGCCACCATGCACCGGCACCTCACCTAGTGTCCAGCACTTTATAATTTATAACAGGAATTTATCCAGGAATTTATAACATCCCCTCCAATACTGAGTGAAAGAGTGAATGAATGAATGAATACATGCTGCCTCAGTGTCCTCTGTGGCTGATCAGAAGAATGCCCCATAAATGGATGGGGGACCAGCCTGAGGCTGGCACAAGCTGCTGCCCCTCACCTGGACTCCCATGAGCTCCACCATGTCCCCAATCCCTGGCGGGAGCTCTCTCTTTGGGCTACTGTGGTGCCGCTCGGCCTCCTTGACCTGAACCAGCTGCTCATCCAAAGCCTCTTTCTGCAGAAGCAGCTTCTGGGTCTGCCCAGCCTGCACGCCAAGTTCCTTCTCCAAGGCCAGAATCACACGGTCTTTCCCTTTGATCTCATCCATCTGAAAAGGAGAAAGAATAAGCAGTCAGCCCTAGGGGCTCGTGACCAAGGAAATCTCTCTCCTGCTTGGGGCCTTCAGTCCAGGGAAAGGGCAAAGCAGTGTCTTGGGCCTGAGTCAACTGAATTCAGTAAACTCCAGATGCAGAGCAAGCATAGCCCGCAGCCCAGGGCTTGTTCCCCGTCACTGCCCCAAGACAGAGGAGACAGAGCTAGGGTTTAAGGCACATATATATTCAACCTAACACGCATACTGACATCAGTGTATGCTCCTGTCTCTCCTATGTTAACGAAATAAAATAAAACACTGCCGGCCCCCAGCCATGCCTCTGCAGCTCAGCTTCTTGGCAGAGTTGGCTTCTCTCTCCGTCTCCAGGCCCATGTCTCCCTCTCAGTCGTTGACCCTCTCCTGCCTGGCCACAGCTCCCCAACCCTCACCACCAGACAGCTCCTGCCAAGGTCACCGGTGCTCTCCTGGCCACCGAACCCACCAGACAACATTCTGTCCTCCCGCCCTGACCCCGTCACTCACTCCCTGACTCACGACCTCCTGTTCCCTCTCCCCAAGCCCACTTCCCAGTTTCTATATTCTTTATAGGGTGTCTTGCTCTGGCTGTCATTGAAGCCTGGCGTTTCCAAGGCTCAGTCCTCTTCTCACTCTGTATCCTCTCCCAGGCAGCCAGGTCCTTCCCAATGGTATCAAGCCCACAGATGCAGCAGATCTTAAACACATGCCTCAGCCCTGACTTCTCTCTGAGTTCCACAATCACAGAACCAGCTGGCTGCTTAACACCTCTGCTTGGATCTCGGAGGGACCACAGCTTCCCCACGTACAAACCTGAACTTAATCTTCAGTTCACCCCCAGCCCTGTCTTGTCCAGCCTTCCTACGGGGGAGTGTCAGAAGGGACACAGGCTCAACACAGTGGGCCGGGTGACAGTGCGGAAACCACACCAAAAAAGGTATGCGGAGGAAGTGTCAGCCCCAGGTCATCCACTCTGGCTTTTTCTGGATGCTCCAGTGAGGGCACTGTCCTGGTTAGATAGCAGCCCCCCAAGACCCATGGCCTTCCTGGAACTTCAGAAAGGAACCTTATTTGGAAAGAGGGTAACCGCAGGTGCAATTAGTTAAGATGAGGTCATCCTGGAGCAGGGTGGGCCCTTATGACTGGTGTCTTTATCAGAGGAGAAGATAGACACAGAGGAGAAGGCCGTGTGAAGATGGAGGCAGAGGCTGGAGGGACGTGGCCTCAAGCCAAGGAACTCAAGGTCAGCTAGCAACACCAGCATCAGGAAGAGGCTGGGAAGGATCCTCTTTCACAGCCTTAGGGGGAAGTGTGGGCATGCAGACACCTTGATTTCAATCTCCTGGCCTCCAGAACTGTATGGGAACACATTTCTGTCATGTTAAGCCATGAAGTTTGAGAGTATTTGTTGCAGCAACTGCAAGGAAACAGATGCAAAGGCCCCTCCTGCTCAGCCCACTCATGTAGCAGGTTACATTTCAGTGGATTACAATCCAAAGCTCTTACTTCTAAATCATATACCTTGATTTCAGACACAGACTGCCACAGCAGAGAATTTAGGTGAAGGGCCCTGTTCTGATAGCAGAGAGAAGCCAGCTAAAATCCCACCCACTCGCCAACCCTTACCATAAGACCATGGGCAGGTTGGGCCACCTCTCTGACTCAACTTCTGTCTCTGTAAAATGTGGACAATAAGAAGACTTTAGAACTAACTCTGTCTAACTGTTGAGGAGCTTTAGAGCAACCATGGGAAGAACCTGGCACAGTGCCTGGCATATCGCAAGCCTGCCATCAGTGTTCGCTGCCACTCTTAATCTCTTCTAGCCCCTAGGTAACACGAGGCTATTTTATTTTCAAAGAAGACCACTAAAAACTGAAAAAATAACATAGCAATGAGAGAAGAAAGGAAATGGTACCCCTAGATTCCAGACTGACAGGTTTTCCAGCCAAGTACCACAGTGCTACAGTTCTGATGTGGAATTTCCGTCACTTGCAACCAAAATAATCCTAATCAACATAGAGTTCAGGAAAGAACAACAAACTTGCCAGGGGTATCACTTCTCTCTTATGTGCTGGTTGGGAGCTAGGTACTAATTTGTACTTAAGAGCTCCCTGAAGCACCTTCTTTGGAAGACAAAAGGCTGTTTCCATCGGCCAGGATGATCTCCTGGCCCCTGCAATGGGTGCCCCATGCAGTTTCTCCTAAGCAGCCGCTGAATGTGCCCACTGCTCCCCCTGGTGATGGTCCACCAGCATCTACCTGCTTGGGCCAAATCCCAAATCCCGAGTATTGCCATTTCCAAATGGGTAGGAGTTTCCACAGGAGGAATCTTTAAACATGCTGAAAACGCCACTGCTGATGTAGATGCCAACCCCAAAGCAAAAATCATTATGCAGAAGGAGTTTATTCATTTAATTCGCTCAAGCACGCTTTCATTAACTCAACACATACTGAGCTAAGCACCATCAGTGGGTGCTGAGAAACATTAGTAAGCAAAAGAGATCAGACTCCCTGCCCTGGGAGCTTCTATTCTGCAGGAGGGGGGAGTAGACAATAAACATAATAAATAAGCACACATGGTAGCGATTCAGAGTGATTTGTGCTATGCGGGGAAAAACAACAATAACAACATCAAAGTGAGGGAAATTGGTAGGGGCAGCTGAGGGTGTTGCAAACCAACAGGCTGTCCATGACGGGTAAGAGAGGGTTCTCATCTGCCCCTCAGTGTCAGCTTTGCAGTGAAGCCTCCACCACTGCCTTCCACCAGCTCCCCACAAAAGGCAGCACCGTCGCGAGCAAGACATCTCCAGGATCCCAAATTCTCCACCTGGAAGAGCACCAATTCCCCCTTGTCCTAGTAAGTAAGACAGAGGGCTTCTGCCCCAGCCACCACAAGAAAGTTTCCTAGAAAATATTCTCAAACAGCAGAGACGGCATCTAGAAATGGCAGGCCGGCCAATGTAGAACACATTCCAGAGCCAGCACGAGAGTCCTGAGGCCCCAGAGGTTAAGACACTGGCAAGCTCATGTAGCAAGAGGCAGGCACACTCACAGTTCACTGACTTCACTCCTGGATCACAAGCTGAGCTCTTAGTGATCCTGCCTCACTGCCCTTGGGACCCGGATGAAATCCTGAGCTTCCTGGAACTGCTCACCTGACCGTATGGAAATCCCTCAGCTTCCTTCCCGCATCCATCTCCCCTTCTCCCACACACCCAGTCTCAGCATGTGCAGTAGGAAAGGGGTGGAACTAACACCACTGTAAGTTCCCAGGGCAGTCCTTGATTGGCTTATGCCACCCGAATGTCCCGGCCCCAACAGTAATTGCTTCAGGATGGATGCACAACCCAATCAGTACCAATGGCCGGAAGAGGGCAGTGCCAGGATCCTCCTGTTTTTCTTTAGGAGCTGAGAAAGGGACTCTGGGCAGTGTGGTGTAAGAACACAGGACCTGGCATAGTGGTGGCATCCCCCCAACACAGCATGAGAGCCCACAGCCTGGGAATGACACAGTGGGAGGCAGAGCAGAGCGCGAGAACCCCAGGATCCTGGATGACATCATTAGTGCACCTGGAGCCGCTCCTACAGCAAATCCCATGACTTCAGTTGGGAGAGCCAATAGACTTCCATGGCCTAAGCTGGTTTGATATGGAATTACTGTCACTTGTGACCAAAAGAATCACAATCAACAGAGTTCAGGAAAGAATGACAAACTTGATGTTGGCCATCACTCCTCTCAATGCTAGCATGAGCTAGGTACTATTTTATACTTAAAAGACACTCTCTGAGTCTTTAAAAGATCCTCAAAGTGGACATCATTTACCCCAAGTTACACGCAAACTTGAGGCCCAGCGCTAACACTCCAGTTAGCAGCAGAACCATGACTCAAATGCAGATTGTCCTCTCCAAGCCCTCACTGTCCCCTCTGCCCCGAAGGAACAGAGTCCGGTTGTTTCTCGGCAGTCAAGTACACCAGGAAACGTATCTCAGTGAAAACAAGCCCACCG
This sequence comes from Colobus angolensis palliatus, assembly GCF_000951035.1. NCBI lineage: Eukaryota > Metazoa > Chordata > Mammalia > Primates > Cercopithecidae > Colobus > Colobus angolensis. The sequence continues at coordinate 3,868,441 of NW_012114522.1, read as the reverse complement.
ACCCATGACTGATTTGGTGAGCTCCACTTCACTGCAAAGTTTGGGAGACTCAAAGACTGAAGCAGATGCCACTATCCCAACATCCATTCTCATTCTTGGTACCTGTAGTGAGGTGAATAATGTCCCCCAAAATGTCACGTCTATCCCGAAAATCAGAATGTGACCTTATTTGGAAATAGGGCCTTTGCAGATGAAATGAAGATGCACATTAAGATGAGGTCATACCAGGTTATTAGGGTGGACCCTAAAGCCACTGACTGGCATCCTTAAAAGAAGAGGACACCTGTAATCCCAGCAGTTTGGGAGGCCAAGGCAGGTGAATCACCTGGGGTCAGGAGTCTGAGACCAATCTGGCCAACATGGTGAAACCCCGTTTCTACTAAAAATACAATAATTAGCCAGGTGTGGTAGTTCATGCCTGTAATCCCAGCTACTTGGGAGGCTGAGGCAGGAGAATTGCTTGAACCTGGGAGGCGGAGGTTGCAGTGAACTGAGGTCACGCCACTGCATTCCAGCCTGAGTGACAGAGTGAGACTCTGTTTCAAAAAAAAAAAGAGGAAGAAGAAGAAGAGGACAAGATGCAGACATGCAGGTTAGAAGGCCATGTGCAGGCAGAGACTGAAGTGGTGCAACTGCAAGTCAAGAAATGCCAAGGACTTCCGGCCACACCAGAAGCTGTAAGAGGCCAGAAAACACTTTCACCTTAGAGTCTTCCAAGGGAGCATAGCCCAGCCGATACCTTGATTTGGGACTTCTGGACTCCAGAACTGAAGAGAAAATAAATGTCATTGTTGTAAGCCTCCAAGTGTGTGGTAATTAGTTAGTGGGGTGAATAATGACCCCCAAAATGTTACGTCTACCCTGAAAATCAGAATGTGACCTTATTTGGAAATAGGGCCTTTGCAGATGAAATGAAGATGCCCATTAAGATGAGGTCATACCAAGTTAAGGTGGACCCTAAACCCACTGACTGGCATCCTTAAAAGAAGAGGACACCCGTTAGACCTGCCCCCAGGAAACTAACAGAGCACCACACCAGGGTTTCTCAGAAGCCACAGGCCACACAGTATGGGTTCCAGGATCACCTTAAACTAGAACATCACTGTCCCACGTTGACCATGATCACCTTAAACTTGAGCATCACCATCCCATGTTGACCATAACCACCTTAAACCAGAGCGTCACTGCCCCACATTGACTGTGACTGCCTTAGAGTGTCAAAACCCCATGTTGACCATAACCACCTTAAACTAGAGCATCACTGCCCCACATTGACCATAACTGCCTTAAACTAGAGCATCACCACCTCAGATTGACCATAACCACCTCAAACTAGAGTGTCACCACTCCATGTTGACCATAACTGCCTTAAACTAGAGCATCGTCGCCCCAGATTGACCATAATCACCTTAAACAAGAGCGTCACTGCCCCATGTTGACCATGACCACCTTAGAGTGTCAAAACCCCACGTTGACCATAACCACCTTAAACTAGAGCGTCACCACCCCATGTTGACCATAACTGCCTTAAACTAGAGCATCACTGCCCCATGTTGACCATAACTGCCTTAGAGTGTCACCACTCCATGTTGACTATGACCACCTTAAACTAGAGCGTCATCACCCCATGTTGACCATAACCACCTTAAACTAGAGCATCATTGCCCCATGTTGACCATAACTGCCTTAAACTAGAGCATTGCCACCTCAGATTGACCATAACCACTTTAAACTAGAGCGTCACTGCCCCATGTTGACCATGACTGCCTTAAACTAGAGCATCGCTGCCCCAGATTGACCATAATCACCTTAAACAAGAGCGTCACTGGCCCACATTGACCATGATCGCCTTAGAGTGTCAAAACCCCATGTTGACCATAACCGCCTTAAACTAGAGCATCACCACCCCATGTTGACCATGACCGCCTTAAACTAGAGTGTCACCGCCCCATGTTGACCATGACCGCCTTAAACTAGAGCGTCACCACCCCATGTTGACCATGACTCCCTTAAACTAGAGTGTCACCGCCCCATGTTGACCATGACTGCCTTAAAAGTGTCACTGCCCCATGTTGAGCATAACTGCCTTAATTAAACTAGAGCATCGCCACCTCAGGTTGACCATAACCACCTTAAACTAGAGTGTCACTCTCCCACGTTGACCATGACTGCCTTAGAGTGTCAAAACCCCATGTTGACCATAATCACCTTAAACTAGAGCTTCACCACCCCATGTTGACCATAACCACCTTAAACTAGAGTGTCACCGCCCCACATTGACCATGATCGCCTTAAACTAGAGTGTCACCATCCAATGTTGACCATAACCACCTTAAACTAGAGAGTCACTGCCCCATGTTGACCATAACCGCCTTAAACTAGAGCGTCACTGCCCCATGTTGACTATGACCACCTTAAACTAGAGCGTCACTGCCCCATGTTGACTATGACCACCTTAAACTAGAG
>NW_012114522.1:3861908-3865925 GCF_000951035.1 Colobus angolensis palliatus | reverse complement strand
CTTAAACTAGAGCGTCACTGCCCCATGTTGACCATAACCAACTTAAACTAGAGCGTCACTGCCCCATGTTGACCATACTGCCTTAAACTAGAGCATCACCACCCCAGATTGACCATAATCACCTTAAACAAGAGCGTCACTGCCCCATGTTGGCCAAGATCGCCTTAGAGTGTCAAAACCTCATGTTGACCATAACTACCTTAAACAAGAGCATCACCGCCCCACGTTGACCATGACCGCCTCAAACTAGAGCGTCACTGCACCATGTTGACCGAGACTGCCTTAAACTAGAGCATCACCGCCCCATGTTGACCATAACTGCCTTAAACTAGAGCATTGCCACCCCAGATTGACCATAACCACCTCAAACTAGAGTGTCACTGCCCCATGTTGACCATAACCATCTTTTCTTCTTGACTTTTACTACGAGGCATCCTAATGTGTAGACAAAAGTCTAAAAGCTTTCTTGCATTTCTAATCCAATCCAGCTGACAAAGAAATGAAACTGGCAGCCCATCTCCTGAATATGTTGCCATGGGCAACAGGTTTGCTTAAGGAGTGATATTTATCAGACAGGGTATGGGCGAATAGGAGAAATGGACATTTGATCTTTTCACTCCTTCTCCTAAGTGGGCCATTTTGGGTGAAAACCATCCACACAATGAGATACCTGAATGGGGGAGATTTTTGTTTGGCATTGAAATGGAAACGGAGCCTTTATGATACTAGATCCCTGGCACATTTTAAATTAAGCTCAAACTGTCTCTTGTGCAAATACACAGGGATTTTTTCCCCCATTTTACTTATCTTACATATACATTTTTCCTATAACAGAGGAACATATTTTACAGGTATCCTATTACAGAAACTATAAGCTGCTAGATGCTTTAGCTCACTTGCTTGTTTAATTCTAACTCTCGGCAGATATGGGAATACCCCTATTTTATAGGTGAAGTGCTAGAGGCTTGGAGACAGTAACCACCTGTCCCAGGGTCACATGGCAAACAAACGGGAAACCCAGAATCACCCAGGGCAGCCTCTCTCCAAAGGCTTCTCTTCCCACCATGTGATGACTCCCCCCTGAACACACACCCATGAACACATGTGATAGAGAAAAGGGGCTGGAGACTGTTCCTGAGGACTCAGTATTGGAGTGCTTGCACTGTCTATAAATTAGAAATTTTAAGCTGACAGCTCTTCTGCCATTCTTGGCACAGTATGGGGTTAAGGCATGAACTAGTGGTTTGTCACCAACTGTGGGACCCAGGCTATAGCTGGATGAGGACTTTAAAAAAGTGTCTCGTCACCTGCCTCCAGTCCCAAAATCTCTTCCAGCATCTCACCTCCCACAAAGGGCCCCCAGCCCCAGCTTACACCCTCCCCATGCTGGGACACTCACTACCTCCCCAGGAGGCTCTTAGTTTCTAAGAACCTTTGGAACCTCAGAGTTTTTCTGATGTTGAGGGTGGGGAATAAAGGAATATATCCTCAAATCATCAGGACTTTTTAAAAGGCAAGAAAAAGAAAAGAGAGAGCTCCCTTCTTCCCCAGCAATACGCTCAGTGCCTTGCACTGGTGTCCTGCCCCCTCCCTCCCAGCCAGCCTCACCTGAGAGCACATTCCAGGTGTGGTGGAATCCTGGCCAGCCCACAACCTGCAAGCAGAGGAGCCCTGTCCCGGCAGTGAGAGGGGACCAGTGTGGGTACAGGCACTTCTGCTCTCTGAAGCCATTCACTTTCCCTAGGTTTCCTTCCTGTGCTACAAAATGAGACACTGGGCGAAGAACCATTTCCTGCCAATTGACTTGTGTACCGATGCCCAAGAGGAAACCAGAGCACCACCCCCTGCAGCGGCAGGCTCCCCTCCCCATGGCCACACCCCCTTCCTGCTCCTCTGGGAATGCACGGGGCGCTTGGCAGAGGTGGGTTTTAAGCCATTGAGAGAACATTATTTGTGCTGCCCAGCTATGAAAGTCTATAGGAGGAAAAGATAGAATATAAGCAAAATACCCTTTGTCATTATTCTGTCACTGAAGCTCTCAGTGCACACCATGGTGAGGTCTGCAGGGAAGCATGGCCCCTTCTAAGAGGGTCCTTGACCCCAAGTCATCGGAAGGCAGAGAATAGAAAACCTTTTCAGCGTTCGTTCAGACCCACTATGTCAGTCATCATCACATGCATGGGAGATAGAATCAGAAACGCATTCCTGGGAGTCATTCCCCCAGATTCAGGTGCAGGGGCCTCGATTCTACCTGTGACACTTCATCTACTGTGTGGCGGACACAAGGTGTTTGTTTATGTTCTCATTTATATCTTTTGCCAGAAATACTTCACACTTTTAAAACTTCTATTAAAAGTAAGAAAACAAAGTTTCCAGTACTTGACAACAGGATTCCATTTTACTGGGAATTCAAGTATCAGGTATCATCATGGCTATTTTAGAGATATGGTTAAAATGATCACATCATGGCCCTATTACTTCCAAACCTTTGCCAGTGTTTCTGCCTCTGCACAGGATCAACTAACAAACTCCTATGCATTCTTCAAAACCCAGCTCAGACCTCATTTCCTCTGTGAAATGACTCCTGCATCTACCCACAGGAGTGACCACATCCTTTTCTTTGCTGCTGCCTCTTTGGCTTGCATGGTCCTATTGCTGAACTGACCTGCTCACACTCCTGTTAACTGTAAGCTCTTTGCTGCCTGGAACCATGTCTTATTTTTCTCTATAACTCAGTAAATAAATATGCAACTGAGGGGGAACTGTCCTGCCCAGGGCTCTATGTGTTCCTGGGCCATTCTGACTGACAGCAAATTTCATCGCCGTGGATGACTATAAACAGTGTCCAGCTCCCATTAAACTAATTGTTTACTATTAATGTGCAGCAATCGGCAGCAAGTCCAGATCATGTGTCTCTTCCAAGGCTGATAACCAACCCAACGAGATGTCCCAAAAAGAGAGCTTCAGAAACTATCACTCGAATTCTTACGCAAAGCTGTCGCCTCATAAAGGTCAGCAGTCTCTTAAAGTTCAGGGTCCTGAACCAGACACCTCCCATAGTACAATGAATGATGTCCACCTGTACAGGGACATATGGCTGCCATGCCCTGAAAAGTATCCCGTCTCCAGAGAGGAATGATGTTTACTTGGGAAGAGGTCACTTTCCTCAAAGGAGCCAGGTTTGCAGGTGGTGGGAGTTGGTGGGGGACAAGTCCTGGCTTGGTGCCTCTGCCCGCCACTAAACGATGTGTCCGGTCAAACTGTGCCCAGGGCTCCAGAGTCCCACCTGCCCAGGAAGGCTGCATCTTCCCTCTTTTCTGCTGCCCTGGCTGGGCCGGGCAGTCCCCAGATGTCCTGCCCTTCACCTGCCAAACTGAGATCACATGGGAGGGGGTGTCACCTGTCACCCCTATAGACTGTGAGCTCCCTGCAGATGGCCAGGCAGGGTTTTGGCCATGGCCCTCCACCACTCCCCTGAGAGGCTGGCCCAGCAGGCATCTATATAGGGAACATACATCGAACACATGCCACTCTCAGTTCATGAGTTTTAAAAACAACCATTATGGTTTTATAAAAGCATAAAATAAAATCTCAAACAATCTGTGCTAGCCCCGGGTCTAGCTCAGAGCAGGTGCTCACCAAATGGAGTGCCCGGAAAATATATAGACTCTCTTCCGTAATTTTCTGGCAAAAAAGAAAGAAAACACTCTCCTTTATCTCCCAGCTGCCTCAAGCTAGAAGCAAAAGGGCCACTGAGAAGGCCAGAAATGGGCCACTCCTACCCAACCGACAGGAGGAATTGTGCTGAGAAAACAGCCCGGCCCCAGTGAGAGGGCTCAGCAGACAGTCCTGGGAGTAAACAAACCAACCAACCTCCGGGGCCCCTGGGGTCTCAGGAGCTGCAGGCACCCAGCCTAGGCTGGCCCATCGGCCCCTCTTTTCCTAGTTGAGATCCTCAGGTCCAAGGCCTTAAGCTGGCCTTGATTCTTCCTACCTTGTCAACTAGTTCCCAACAGC
>NW_012114522.1:3858295-3861224 GCF_000951035.1 Colobus angolensis palliatus | reverse complement strand
GGAGGGAGGGAGGGAAGCGAGGAAGGGGAGAGACAGCGAGAGAAAGAAAGGGAGGAAAGAAGAAAGGAAAGAAAGAAGAAAGGAAGGAAGGAAAATTAAAAATACAACAAAGAACAGAGAAGGAAACGGAAAGCCCCCGTGATGTCAGGATCCCTTATTCTACTTCTGCAAGACAGAGTCCTGTTTGCAGTCATACATCCTGTTTTTTAATCTTCTGTGTTCACTTTCCCAAGTCCCTATAGCTTGTCATAAATGCCTGAGTCATTGTCCTGACTCAGAAACTTGAGGCAGCAAATGCAGATGCAATAGACCCCTGGCAGAACACACACAGCACCATCTGATGTGTATGTAAGATTTTGTGCATGCTTTTGCACATTTCCTTCGGTAGACTCCTGGAAGTGGAATTAGCACGCTAAAGGGCAGGAGTGTGCTTAAAGCTGTTGTTTGCACAGAGGCGGGGGGCATCTGCTATGCACCACACTGCACAGGCTCTGAGCTTTCACAGTGAACAAGACAGACTCAGGCCCTGTCCTTACAGAACTTGGATCCTAGTAGGGGGAAACACACAAGAAATCATCAAAGAGAGACAGATAAAAATGTCAGATGAGAAGTGCTGTGGCAAGGATGGGAAAAGGTGGCATGTAATTGAGTGACTCAGGGCTGGTCTAGATGATGCTCAGGCAGGCCTCCCTGCACAAGGGACACCGAGGTGGGAGCTACTCAGTGAGAAAGAATCAGATGTGCAAAGATCGGGGGCAGAGCACTCCTGGCCAAGGACCCAGGAGTGCCTGTGGAAAGCCCTGGGCCTGAGAACAACCTGCCAAAGGCTACTGCTGTCTTCTCTTTTGACACTTGAATTATACCCCACCTTTAAAAAAAAAATCCTGGCTAATTTGATTGGGAATGATAGCATCCTGCTGTTTTAATTTGCATTTCATGACTGGTGAGATTAAACTCATTTTTATGTTTAATAGGCATTGCTTTTCTTTTTTGTGAACTGTGTGTTCCCATGGCTTCACTAATTATAAATTATTGTTCCTCTTGTAAACTTGACGAACTTTTTATACACTGAGAATGTTAACCCTGTGCCACATTGTTTAAAGACTATTTCCCAGGCTATATCTTCACTCTCCATTTTTCTAAAGGCCTGCATGCCATCTGTGCGTCAAATACTCTGCTGAGGAAACTGGTGGTAGAATAATATTTGTTATTATCATTATAACAAATTCATTTTCAGATCCCATTGGACATTGCTTTTAATCCTGTATCATTCAGAATCGAGTTTTTAAAGAGGATCAATGGCCTGAGGCTGAGGAGAAAATTCCCACTCAACTTTTACCCTGTAAAATGGGAGTATGGATTGAGTATCCCTTATCTGAAATGTTTGGGACCAGAAGTGTTACAAATTTGAGGATTTTTGGATTTTAGAATATTTGCACATACATAATGAGATATCTTGGGGATGGGACCCAAGTCTAAACATGAAATCCATTTATGTTTCACATACACTTATACATATAGCTGAAAGGTAATTTTATACAATATTTTTAATAATTTCGTACATGAAACAAAAGTCTGTGTACACTGAAACCTCAGAAAGCAAAAGTCTCACTGTCTTAGCCACCCAAGTGGACATCTGGGGTTGTCTGGCATCACCATCATTCCTGACAGTGAATTTATTTATTTATTCAAGACAGACTCCTTCTCTGTCACCCAGGCTGGAGTGCAGGGGCATGATCATAGCTCACAGCAGCCTCAATCTGCTGGCTTCAAACAATCCTCCCACCTGGGCCTCCTGAGTAGCTGGGACTACAGGGGTATGCCACCAGGTCCAGCTAATTTTTAAATTTTTTTGTAGAGGCAAGGCCTCACTGCCCAGGATGGTCTCGAACTCTCAGCCTCAAGCAAGCCTCCCACCTCAACCTCCTGAAGTATTGGGATTGCAGTCATGAGCCATCTCGCCCAGTTCTGACTCTGAATTTAGACGCTACCAATAAGCAATCATTTCTTACACTTATTCACACATACCATTGACATAGTGGAAAAGACAACGTGCTCGGGGTAGCATCTAAGCTTGCTTGCATGGGGGAGTCTGGGTGTGGATGGAAGCTATATCACAGCTGGAGGCGGCTAGGGGGATCTTTTTTCCCCTTGGGTATGCTGAATACACTGCGTTGCACACCTGCATTTTGAATGCGATCTGTCACAGCAGGTTGGGTGTGCAATTTTCCACTTGTGGCTTCACGTTGGCACTCACAAAGTTTCAGATTTTGGAGCATTTGGGCCTTTGGTTTAGGGATGCTCAACCTATTTCTATACCACCTTTGCAGAACTCCATAAGGACGGGGGAAGCTGCCCCATTTTGCAACAATAAATGCAATAAGAAGTGTTCATTCTCATCCTCATTTGACAAATGGTGTGAATCAATCATTCCATGGGAAAAGCCAGGCCCATGCTTGCTTAGGCAGCTTGGAGAATTTGATTCCCTTGATCAAAATCACTCAAGACCAGGATGTTAGGTTTTTGTCTGGCTTTGAGTATTTCAAAGGTAGTGAAAGTTCTCTCTGTGGAACCGGAAAGAATAATTAAAATGCAATGCCCTTTATGGCTCACTTACATTGTGGAACAGAAAAGCTGTGACTTTGAATTGAATCAGAGATAACGAAAGTGTGGAGTTTGGAGTTCAAGAACATGGTTCTGATATGCATGAGTCTCATTTAACAAGGTGCTGTGCAAATCCACGTCTGCCTGAACACACTTTACGCAACTACCACCCAGGTCAAAAAAGAAACATTCTTTGTCGCGTGTGGTGGCTCACACCTATAATCCCAGCACTTTGGGATGCCAAGGCAGGTGGATCACCTAAGGTCAGGAGTTCGAGACCAGCCTGGCCAACATGGTGAAGCCCTGTCTCTACTAAAAATACAAA
>NW_012114522.1:3854138-3856955 GCF_000951035.1 Colobus angolensis palliatus | reverse complement strand
GAAGGAAGGAAGGAAGGAAGGAAGGAAGGAAGGAAGGAAGGAAGGAAGGGATTCCTGATGCTCGAGAAGGCTGGCTCCTGCCGCTTCCTGATCAACCCCACACCCAGAGGTCATCCACACTGTTATTCTAGCACCTTAGATTAGTTTTTACCCTTCTTAAACTTCATGTGAGTAAAATCATGCAGTATGTAGCTTTTGTGCTCATCTTGTTTGGTTTGTTTATGACACCACATATAGGAAATTCATTCATTTTCTTGCCTGTTTTGGAAATTCATTTTTCCCCATTGCTGTGTAATATCCCATTGACTAGACACACCTTTATCCATCTTATTGCTTCATCTATTGCTCACAGAGCATATTCTCTATCATTTTCCTTCAGGGAAAGCGGGTCTTTATATTTAAAAGTGTGACTTTTGTATCCACTCTGACAACTTCTGCATTTTAACTGGTTTAGTCCATTTACATTTGATGTAACTACTGATATGACTTGTTTAATTCCACCATTTTGCTGTCTCTTCTCCATTTGTCCCATCTGCTTTTTTCCCTGCTTTGGTCCTTCTTTGCTACCTTCTTTTAGTGCAAACAGATTTCTTTAGTCTCTCATTTTATTTCCACTCTTTGCTTTTTAGCTGTGCCTCCTTTTGCTGCCTTTTTAAACCTTGATTTGTCACAGCCTCCTTGAATTCATAGCATCACGTACCCCCTCAGACAAGATTGAAGGACTGTGCAAGAGTACAGATCCATTTACCACCACCCCATCCTTCCTAGAATTTTTTATGCATTTTACTTCTGTATATGTCATAAACCCCACAATACAATGTGATTGTTTTTCTTTAAACAGTCACTTGTGTTTAAAATAAATTGAGAAAAAGAGATCATCTCAGACATTGACTCTCCTTTACCCATTTTTTCTGTTCTTTATTCCCTTCCAAGAGAACTAAATTCCCATCTGGCATTGTTTCTCTTCACCTGCAGAACCTCCTTTAGCATTTTTGGTGGCGTAGCCTCTGGTGACAAATAATCTTAGCTTCCTTTTACCTAAAAGGTCTTTACTTCACTCTTATTGTAAAAGAATATTTTTTGCTGGATATGAAATTCTGAGTTAACAGATGTCTCTGTTTCGCTTTAGAGCACTTAATTGTATGAGATGCTACCGGGGGCGAGGCTGCTCCATGTCCTTGCCATTTCTCGGCACTGTTAGCTTTTTAATTTAGCCATCCTGGCGCCTGAGCAGTGTTGTCTCGTTGTGTGCTTTTCTTCCTCTTATAAATATGCTCTTTTTAAATGCAAATACAAGATCCACTGTTAAACTTTAATCAATCCCATTTAAATTTCCAATTTTTCTTGTTTTAAACATTTTAGAGTTTAATTTATATATCATGAACTTCATCGATTTTTAGTAAGTCTTCCAAGTTGTGGAGCCATCATTATAATCTGTTTCAGAACCTTCCTCACCCAGTAAGATCCCTCCTGCTCATTCACAGCTAATCTCCATTCCAACTAGTCCCCGTCAGTCACTAACCTACTCTCTGTCTCTATAGATTTGGCTATTCTGGAGATTTCATATCAATGCAAGCATACAATATGAGGTCTCTTGTGTCTAACTTCTATCATTTAGCATAATGTTTATGAGGTTCAGAAATGCTATAGATATTGTAGCATAAATCAATATTTCATACCGTCTCATTGTTGACTCACATTGTGTTATACAGACATGCCACATTTATCCATTTACCAGCTGAGGACATTTGGACTTTTCCCACTTGTTGACTATTAAATGCTGCCATAAGCATTCATGTACACATCTTTATGTAGATACATGTTTTCATTTCTCTTAGGTAGATAGTTAGGAGTAGAACTACAGAGTCCGTAGGTGTCCTTTTTTTAGACTTTTTAAGAAACTACCAAACCACTTATCAAGGTGGCTATACCATTTTAAAGTCCTATCAGAATGACAGTACTCACTCCTCCACATGCTAGCCAACATTTACTATTGTCTGTTTTTTTTTTAGTCACTTCTAGTGGATGAGAATTTATATCTAGTTGTAATTTTACTCTGGTACCCTGATGATCAATGAGGTAGAACACTTTTTCACATATTTGTTAGTCATTTAATTATCCTGCTCTTGAAATATTCTTTCAAGTTTTTGCCCATTTTTAATTGAGTTATTTTTCATATTGTTTTATAGTTTTTATAATCTGCATAAAAGTTCTTTGCAGTATAGGTACTCAACATCACTTCTCTCAGCCTGTAATTGGCCTTGTGTCTCTTTTATTGGTGCCTTTTGATGAACAATGATTATTTCATGTCCAATGCACAACCCTCTCTGAATAGTATATTCACATAAATAGTGTATTGTGTCCTGCTTACGAAATATTTACCATGTCCCAAGATCATGAAAAAAGTCTGTTTTCTACTAGTAGCTTTATTGTTTTACTTTTCATGCATAGGTCTATGGACCACTTTGAATTAATCTTCTTGGGTAGTACGATATAGACTTCATACTATATACAGACAGTGTGTGTGTGGTGTGTGTGTGTCGTGTTTCCTGTTCGTTTGTTTTTTTTCTTACAGATAGCTAACCAGTCCAATATTGTCCATTGAAAGATTATCCTCTCTATAGTGAACTGCCATGCTATCTTTTTCCACATATGTGAAGATGTACTTCTGGACTCTTCTGTTCCATTGACCTGTCTCTCTAAACTTCAGCCTTACTATCTGATTATTGTAGCTTTGTAGTAAATTTTGTTACAGGTTGTATGAAACTTCCAGTTTTTCTCTTCTTCAAGATTGTGATCCACAACCTTTCAATTTTT
>NW_012114522.1:3853007-3853282 GCF_000951035.1 Colobus angolensis palliatus | reverse complement strand
CACGAGGTCAGGAGATCGAGACCATCCTGGCTAAAAAAAAAAAAAAAAAAAAGTCTGCTGGGATTTTGGTAAGGGATAGCACTGAATCTGTAGTTCAATCATGGAAAAACTGATATCTACACTAAGTCTTCTAATCGATGAAAATGATATCCCTTTCCATTGATTTAGATCTCCTTAAATTTTTCTCAGCAATGTTTTATAGTTTTCAGGGGAGACATCTTAGATAACTTTCATTAGATTTACTCCTAGGTATTTGAGTTTTTTGGTGCTCTACT
>NW_012114522.1:3835407-3852867 GCF_000951035.1 Colobus angolensis palliatus | reverse complement strand
ATCTCCTGACCTCGTGATCCGCCCATCTCGGCCTCCCAAAGTGCTAGGATTACAGGCTTGAGCCACCGCGCCCGGCCTATAAATGATATTTTTTTAAGATTTCGTTTTCTAATTGTTCATTGCTAATATATTGAAATAATTTGTGTGTATGTACCTTGTATATATAGACTTTGATAATTTCACTTATTAATTCTAACAGTTTGTGGGGCCTTTCCATATTCAGAACTTTCCACGTTCTGAACGTGTGCCACAAAAATTCATACATTGAAACTTATCACCAATGTGGTAGTATTCGGAGGTGGGGACTTTAAGAGGTGATTAAGTCATGAGGGCAAAGCCTTTATGAAGGGAGTTAATGACCTTATAAGAGAAATATGAGCTGCCTGCCTCTCTTTTGTCATTACATTCCTTCTGCCATGTGAGGACATGGCATTCAAGACATCATCTTAGAAGCAGAAACTGGTTCCTTGCCAGATACTGAACTTGCTAGTGCCTGGATCTTGGACTTCCCAGCCTCCAGAATGGTAAGAAATAAATTTCTATTATATATAAGTTACCCAGTCTGTGTTATTTTGTTATAGCAACAGTAATGAACTAAAAACAGTCTCTTGGATTTTCTACATCACAACCATAGCACCTGCAAATAATGAGTTTTCTTTTTTTCTCCCTCTCTAAAACTTTTATTTGTTTACTATCTTTTGTATTTGACATTCTGGCCAGTGCAATGTTGACTAGAAGTGGTAACAGTCAACATCTTGTTTTGACCTTGAACTTGGGTGGGAAATGTTCAATATTTCATCATTATGTATATTGCTTGTAACAGATTTTTGATAGAACCACTTATCATATTAGAGACATTCTATTCTATTCCTGGTTTTCTGAGAGTTTATATCATGAAATTGAATTTTGCCAACAGATTTTTCTGCATCTATTAATATGACCACTTTTTTTCTCTTTTATCATATCATTATGTTGAATTACATTCAGCGATTTTAGAATATGAAGTCAATCTTCGTATTTTCAGAATAAACTCAGCTGGGTTATGACTTATTAGCCTTTCTATGTATTGCTGGATTTGATATGTTAATATCTTGCTTGTACTCTTGATCTATGTTCATAAAAGGTAATCCAAAAGTTTTCTTATCTTGTGATGTTATTGCTTTTGGAATCAGAGGTACACTGGCTTCATAAGTTAGTTAAAATGTGTTCCAATTTCTATTTTCTGTAAGACTTTGGCTAGAATTAGTTTTACTTCTTTCTTAAACACTTGAAAGAATTTACTTGTGAAGCCGTCTAGGTCTGGGCCTTTCTTCATAGGAAGATTATTCATTACAGATTTAATTTATTTAGGAGCTATAGGACTACTTAGATTTTCTATTTGCTTCATGTCAGTTTTGGTACGCTGTGCTTATTCAAGGAATATGTTCATTTTATCGAGGTTTCAAGTTTATTGGTATATGCTGTTTGCTGTGGGTTTATCGTCGGTAGGAGCTGTGGTATTTCCCCCTTTACATTTTTGATATTAGTAACTCATTGTCTCTGTTTTGCTTTATCGATATGCTAAATGTTTGTCAATTTATCAATTTTAATTAACTCTGGAATTTGTTGATTTTCTTTATTAATTTTATTTTACTGTTTCTTGCTCTTCAAAATTTCCTTCCTTCTACTCTCTGGAGTTTAATTTGCTGTTCTTTTTCTTTCTTCTGGATATAGAAGCTTAGATGCTTGATTTTCAGCATTTCTTCTTTTTGTCTAAAATATGTTTTGCTCTAAGGACTAATTACAACCCACAAATTTTGAAATGTGGTCTATTTTGATAAAAGTATGTCACATGCACAGAATTCTGCAGTTGTGGAATAGAGTGCTCTGTCAGTTAAGTTCACGCTGGTTAATTGTGTTGGTGAAATCATGTCTTTATTCATTCTTTGTCTGTGTGTTCTGCTGTTTGCTGATAGCAGTGTGTTCATCCCCAACCATAATTGTGGATTTCTCTACTTCTCCTTTTAGTTTTGATATTTTTCTCTTTTATACATTTTGAGGTTTTGTTTTGGAATGCATTCCCACTGAATTGACCCTTTATTGTTAAGAACTGTCCTTTTGTGTCTTTAGTATTACTTTTTGCCTTAGAGCCTTTGACATTAATACAGACAGACCAGCTTTGCTTTTGGGAAGTGTTTGCACAGTGTATCTTTCCCCATCCTCTTATGCTCCATGTCACCATGTCCTCATAATTAAGATGTCTCTCTTGTAAATATCACTGTTACTGTTTGATCTAGTCTGAAAACCTCAGCTTACTTTACTTCTTAGCCTCCTGCCCCACACAGCTTCAAAGTGTGACAAACGCCCTGAGGGGCAGACTGGCCATGTGTTTGTGGTGGGCCCCCTCCCTTTGTCTCCTACATCCAGTGAGGGCATGGGAGCTGTCACTTTGCCTTTCCAACTGGGCTCACCAGCCTTCCCCATCACTGCAGGACTCAGGAGGATCTCCTGTGCAGCAAGCTGGCCTAGGTGAGGCTCCTCTGGTTTCCATTCTTTCATGCCCACCCTGAGATGGCAAAAAATCCTACTCATCTCTCTTAGGACATCCAATCTTCAGCCCACACCCAGAATCCACAAATGCCCCAAGGGAAGAAAGCAGCTGGCAATTCTCAGGCCGCCTAGGCAGGGCTCTTTCCCCTTCCCTTTGGAATTTTAGTTCATCCACACTCCACAGCTTCCACAGATCTCCAGTATCTTTCAAAACAGGCCTACTTGCAATTTGTATTTTTCCCTTGCTGTTGCATGCAGCCAGTTGGCCGGCCTGCCCTGACCTGCGGCATCTTACCTGGAGATGGAAGTCTGCTCATGGTTGTTGAAGTAAACGAATCAATAGATGCCTGGCACTCAGATATGCTATCACGATGCATTTGCAACAACCCTCGTTAGTCTCCATTAAACTCCTTTGACAAATGGGGAGACTGTTCTTGGAGCCGATTACCTGCAGCCCCAGAGCCTCCTTACCACACCTAAGACTGCAAGGACGTTGCTGGGGCCCCAGTGCTTTGAACAATGCCTGGAGCACAGCAGGTCCTCGGAGCTCCGCATTTCCCCCACGCGTGCAGGGAGGGAAGGCTGCGTGCCCGTGGGCTGGGGAGGGGGCGGCACGTACCAGCCTGCGGATGTCGCGCTCGCACTCGCGCTTGATGCGGTGCACCTCGTCTTGGTGCGCCTGGTAGGCGGCGCGCAGGTCAGCCGCCTTGGTCTTGTCGGCCTGCATGCAGTTACTGAGCGCCTCCTCTGCCTGCTTGCGCGCTGCCTTGAGCTCCAGGATCTCCTGCTGCAGCCGCAGGCGCTCTCCGTCGAAGGCCCTGCGCGCCTCCTCACGCGCCTCAGTCAGCAGCGCCGTCTTGACCTTGTCGGCCGCGCCGTCGCGCAGCACATTCAGTGTGGCCTGCAGCCGCTGCAGCTCACCCTCCTTGATCTTGGCCGTGCGCGCCGCCTCCTGCTCGTGCTGCCGGATGAGCCCCTCGCGCAGCGCCTGCAGCTCCTTGGTCTTCTCTTCATGCAGCTTGGCCTTGAGCTCCGAAATGTAGGCCGTGTGCCGTCGCTGCTCCTGCTCGCGCTCCAGCTTGGCCTCCTGCAGCCGCTCGCGCAGTTTGCCCACCTGCAGCCAGAGCGGCGAGAGAGCCGGTCAGGGTCAGGATCAGGGTCAGGGTCACAGCTGGGGGAGCTGGCCACAGCCTCCCCCAGCCCAAGACACCCACCTGGGCCCACGTTCCCACGGATTCCCCCTTCGGCAATGCCCTGCAGGCCTGACCCTCCTGCCAGCCCCACTTAGAATCTCTCCTGCTAGTTCCCTGAGGTTTTCCGCGGGGGTGTTGGAGAGGCATTCAAGCCTTTGACATCTCTTCCGAGTTGTAGATATATGAGGAAGGACAATTGCTCAATCACAGAACACACCCTGCAGAAATCGTCACCAAGACCCCAAAGATTGTAAACCAGAAATACATTTCCAGGGCCCCATGCACGGACTCTGGAGTTGGAGAAGACAGACCAGGCTTCTAAGTCTTGGGGGGCAGTGAGCAGGGGGGCACCATTCTTGTTGGGCGGGGTCCCAAGCTGGGCTGGGGACTCCAATGCATCACCCACATTGCCACATTGCCACATTAACCCCTCCTGGTCTTGGGAAGGAGGTAGCGCTCTCTCTCTCTCTCTTTCTCTCTCTCTCTCTCTCTCTTCTGTTTTATCACGAGGCAGCCAAGGCTCAGTGACGGCCTGGTGACCTGCCCAGGGTGAGGGATGAGGACCCTGCTGCTGCCAGGTGACCCACCCCGCCTTGAGTCTATTCATTCTATCAGCAAACAATTCAAAACATGACTTATAAAATGTCCCAAGGGAGTGTGTTCTTAAAACACTTCAAAATGCTTTCTTTAACCTTTTTGTTTCAATATCACTCAACACACACTCCACAGGACCACTTGACAAGCCCCTTCTTTCCTGAATTCTACCCCTCTCTGCAGACCTGAAATGAATTGCCTCTGACGGACAAGCTGCTTCCAGGGAAAATGGCACCGTCTTTCCCCAGACCACACTCTTGATAGCATAGTAACATGTTAAAATTAATTTTCGGTGAGAAGTTTTACAGTGACACCTGAGTATTGGTAAATCCTTACTTATAACAGCAGGTCAAGAAGCAAATAAAACCAACCCTGGAACACACACAAGAGCAACATCTCCTTTCACCAGATACTCACAATCATAGGAATGAAGCCAGGTGACCAGTCCATGCTCTGTCCACCTTACCCTGGGGGCAGCAATCAGCATCTTTTCCTAGTGGATTTAGTAGCAGGAAGCCAGAACTTTAAGTATTTAACAGAACTGTCCCGGTTATGGACAAAATGTTTTTGACTGTTCTCCCCTCTGCGAGGCAACACTGTCTTAAGTCCCTGGTTAATGCTGACAGTCATCTGGGCTCAGCAAGGTCAGATCCAATGAGATCCTAATCTGTTTTGATGAGCTGCATTTCCCCGGGGAAATTTCTCTACCTCTATGGTGGTTGATGTTGTGGGTCGACTTGGCTGGGCCACAATGCCCAGTCGTTTGGTCAAACACCAGTCCAGATGTGGCTGTGAAGGTATATTTTAGAAAAGATTAACATTTATATCAGTAAACTCTGGGTGAAGCACAGCGCCTTCTGCAATGTAGGTGGGCCTCATCCAATCAGTCGAAGGTTTTAAGAGAAAGACCGAGGTCCCCTGAGGAAGAAGGAACTCTGCCTCCAGACTGCACTGGGACTCGAAGCTGCAAGATCAACCCTTGCCTGAATCTCCAGCCTGCTGGTCTGACCTACACATTTCAGATTTGCCAGCCCCACAACTGCGTAAGCCGATTCTTTAAAACTAACAAACAACCTCTCACTCTGTGGTGTGTGTGTGTGTGTGTCACAACCTATTGGTCCTGTTTCTCTAAAGAACTCTGACTACACAACCTTCCAGAGCTCCAGTTTCCTCTACTAAGAAACAGGGATGTCAACAGCTGCCTCTCAAAGGCCCGTTGGGAGGAGGAAGATGAGGTGTCTGCAGGTGGATGAATGAAGTCTGTTGTTATCGTGGTTCTGACTTTGTGCATCAGGTGTGGGCAGCCTCTCGGGAGAGTCACAGGTAGAAAGGGAATGAGGAACATGGGAGGGTGGGCAGAGGCCTGTACAGGGCAGCCCGGGGGGTATAGGGGCTGCTTCCTGGGAGGGGCAGAGGTGCTGCTGAGGCTGGTGATCCAGGTGTGTAGGGCAGGGATGGTGACAGAGAGGCAGGGGCCTGGGGACAGGGCCCTGGTGGGTCCCTCCAGCTCTGCCCAAAGCTGCTGAGGGCCAAGCCCAGGTGACATGACCTGTGCCACAGAAGCAGCAGAGTGAGGCTGGGGTGACCCCTGATGTGCACAGAGCACTCCCCACCCCCACCACTCCATCCAACTCAGCAGGCCAAAAACAGCCACCCAGCACTTTACCTCCAGGTGCCTCCAAGCTACCCCAAGTGTAGAGGCACCCACACCAGTCACTCCTCAGCACTTGGACTCTAAATGCAGCCATCGCACAAAGGCCAAGAGAGGGAACATGCCCTGGGTGTGTGGGGGCTGGCATGGAGAAATTATCTGAACCACCAGAACCACCCCCACTTGCCATTCCCACTCAGAGAGTGAGTCAGATTTGTCCCTTTCCATCCCCATCCTCATCCAGTCCGGCAGCACTGGCTCTCTATGTCCAGGCCAGGCCACTTCCCCACTTCCCCACTTCCCCCTTGCCCAAGCCACCTGCAGCAGCCCTCCCTACCACACCCTCCAGGCTCACAGCCCTCTAAATCTCACGGGTACAGGTTAACTGCTCTGAAACCATCATACATGTATAGTGTTGAAGAAAGGAAGTGATGGCAGATGGGGAAGCCAGGTTTCCCACTTGGAGTGAGAGGTTACAGACAAGCAAGAGGAGGCTGAAGTGAGCCACGTGGCAGTGGATTCATCTTGGGGACATCTGTAAGAACTCATGTTTAACTTTGTGTGGATATAGATGTCACATATAGAAATATTTACAGGTATGTGTACATACGCAGGTCAGTATACACATATATTTCCTTGTTCTGGCAGCTGAGGACCTAGAAACAATGACACCCCAGCAGTAATGGGCACACCTGGTGCCCAGATCTTTGTTTCTAATGCCATTCTCCAATAAAAGGAACCAGGACTCCTCAGAGAAATTGCTGGGTCTAGGGCTAGGATAGGAAATATACAAGATGAGCCTGGGGCATCTTTTTTTTTTTTTTTTGAGTCGGAGTCTCGCTCTGTCGCCCAGGCTGGAGTACAGTGGCGCAATCTCGGCTCACTGCAAGCTCCGCCTCCCGGGTTCAAGCCATTCTCCAGCCTCAGCCTCCTGAGTAGCAGGACTACAGGTGCCCGCCACCAGGCCCAGCTAATTTTTTAATATTTTTAGTAGAGATGGGGTTTCACTGTGTTAACCAGGATGGTCTCGTTCTCCTGACCTCGTGATCCACCCACCTCGGCCTCCCAAAGTGCTGGGATTACAGGCGTGAGCCACTGCGGAGGCTGGAGTGTCTTACGATGCCAGAAAGTAAGGAAGTGCTCCAAAAAAACCCCACAAAACTGCCCCTGTGAAGTCCTGGGTTCTGCTTGCCCCTGCACTATTTTCTAAAACCTTTGATGCAATGAGCCTAGGGCTGCTATATTGCTGGTTTCCTGTGAGCCTCTGTACCCATCTGACTTGAGGGCAGGGGCTGTCTCTGAGTTACTTCCAAACACTTCTCACTCAGCCCAGGCATGGCGCATGCGAGCCACAGGCTTGCTGATGAACAAACAGACACGTTTACCACCCTCCCTCATCCTACAGTGCTCAACAGCTATGCTTTGCTAAAATACCAGCACTTTAAATGGGACATTGACGGTGATTATGAGATCATATCAAAGTAACACTTCAATGCAGTTGTAAAGTTTGCATTTATTCTTTTTGTACCAGTCAATAAGCACACGGCTGAATTCTCAGAGAATCAAAATTCTCCCAGCAGCCAGATGGGTAAAGTCAACCTCAAGGGGCCACAGGGATGGCTGGATTGAGAAAATAAGCAGCCAGGGTGCATCCAAGTGGAAATTGCTACATGTCCCAGAGGCAAGGAGGCAGCCTGGTAACAGGGAGGCCCAGCCTGGGGTCCGCATGGACCTGGCTTTCAACCCAGCAATACCACCTACTGTGGTAGCCTCGTGTGTGAGGCTAAACTGTGTCCCCTGAAATTCATATGTTGAAGTCCTAACCCCCAGGACCTCAGGATGTGATTGCATTTGGAGATAGATCCTAATGAGGTCATTAGGGTGGGCCCTAACCCAATTTGCCTGGTGTCTTCATAAGAAGAGGAAATAGACATGGACACACACAGAAGAGAAAGCCATGTAAAGATACAGGGAGAAGGTGGTCGACTGTGAGCCAAGGAGAGAGGCTTCAGAAGCAGCCAATCCTGACACCTGGATCTGTGGCTGCCAGGCTCCAGGACTGAGACAGCAAACGTCTGTTGTGTAAGCCACCCCCTCTGTGGGACTTGGTTACTGCAGCCCTGGCAAGCTAACACACCTGGGCAAGTCCCTGCCCTCTCCAGCCCTTGGCTGGCTCACCTGTAACACGGGGGAAGCCGCACCTGATCTCTCGTTCCCTGCCAGGGTCATGACACCCTCTAAAGCACCTGGCACTATCTGCACAGTAGGCATACAAATGTCGCCCTGATGGTCATGTGAGAATATGACAGGCAGCACCCATGCCCTGTGTGTGACTGTCTCATTCATTCCTCAAACAACCCAGGAGGCAGACACCTTAGAGGTCCCCATCTACAGATGGGAAAACTGAGGCAGGGGGTTACACAGCTTATAAAACCTCAGGCAGGGGTGGTGGTGGAGAGGGGATGGAGCCCAGGCAGTGTGATGTGAGCGAGCAGCCTTCCCTGTCACCACAGTCACTATTGCTACGTCCAGATACAAGATGCAAGCCCCTGCAGCCCTAGCCAGTCAGCCCCAGCCCCAGAGGTAACCTGGCCTCTTGACCTGGCTAAAGGGTGAACAGGTCAACATCACCAGCATCCATGACTAAAAGAGGCTGGATGCACTTGGACTGGAATCTTGAACACCCAGGGATGGAGATAGGTGCATCTGTCCCCAAGTTCCAGAAGCTCACTCCCCGAGTCCAGAACTCAGCCTCTGCTCTGTGTGGCCCATCCTGAGCTAGGGGTTGGAGTCAGAGCCCAGGCCCCAGCCCTATCCCCACCTGGCAGCTGGATCTGGCCCAGCACCCCATTGGTGGCCCGAGTCCCAGCTCAACAAGACGGGGATGCCTGATGCAATTTCCCAAGCAGCCTCCGCCCATTGCTCCAGGTGCTACATCAGAAGCTGGAGGGCACCTTCAGAGCTTCAGTTAGACCCTCAACTGCTCGAGCCACCCAGGAGCAAGCCTGCATCTCCATCCCCTTTCTGTCCTCAGCCTGGCTAGTGGTTCCTCCCTGGGCTCATAGCCCTGGGCTTGCTCTACCTTCAAGTCCACCCAAGTCAGAGCCCAGCCACCAAACAAGACTGCAGCTGGGCCTGGGCACCAGATGTTGATGGGTCTTTTTATTGCATCCATTAATCAGATCCTCATGACCATCTTAAACCAGAGAGCTATTATTACACCATAATAGCTGGTGCCAGATGAGAAGACAGAGGTTTCAGAGACTTTTAGTCACCTGGCCAAGATCATGAGACCAGTTAGGGGACAAGCTGAGGTTTGAAGCCAGGTCTGCCTGGAAAGTCTGTGCTCCTCCCCTCTGTGACATCCCGTGCTTTAATTAGACTCCCAGCACCCAACCAGGCACTGTCCTGCCCAGCTCCAAAGCTCAAATCTGCCCTAGGAGAGAGGAGAGTAGGTCGTATCCCAGAGCTAGGCTCTGTTCCAAGCTCTTTACCTAGCAAAGCCCTGAGTCCAGACCACAGCCCCATCATGTCTAAGAAAGCACATAATATGGCTTACAAGACCTCAAGGCAGCCTAAACCAGAAATAAACTTTGAAGCCTCCTGACCATCTGAACAGACCCCTCCTCTCCACCAAGGGCATTCCAAAGTTAACCTGAAAAGCTAGTTCAGGCCATGATGGGAAGCGGGGAGTGGGACATGCCTCACTATGCTCTCCTCCCTTTTGGAATTTAGGAAAAGCTGGTACTGCCATGACCTTGCTAAATTAAACTAAACTTAGCCTGAGGGTGCCTTCATGCATGAGTTCCTATATAATGAACTGCAACCTAACTTAGCAAGCAAACTAACCAAGAGGCTGACTTAGGAGCATTTTTAAACAAACAGCCGAGGCTCAGCCAATCACAGAAGCTGAGCATCAGTAAATCACAGGTGACCCATGGATCAAGGGTCAAGCTGTAATCAATCAAGTAGCCTCAGCACCTCTTCTGTTTTCTGTCCCCATAATGAAAGCTGTCTGACCACATGCAGGCTTCTCTGAACCTGCTCTGTTCTGTTCTGGGGACTGCTCCATCCTCGAATCGTTCTTTGCTCAATTAAACTCTGCTAAACTGAATTTGTCAAACACTTTTCTTTTGACAACCCCCATCTTGCAGGTAAGAGAAATCAAAGAATGGGGTGTTCAGTGGCTTGTCCAAGGTCACAGCAAGCACCGGTGGGGCCCGGACTCCTGCCCAGCGGTCTCTGTACTGCAAAGGGACAGGCTGCAGGCTAGAGAGGTGAAGTGCCTACCCTCAGCCCCTGACCTGGAACAGGCTCTCCATACATGCCCCAGGGGCAACACTGCCCAAAGGGACATTTGCAGCCCAGCTGCTGCTGAGCTGGCGCCAGCCCCCACCTTGCTCTTTTCCTGCTGGAACTCGATCTGAATGCTGGTCAGCTTGGCCCGCAGCTCCTCGTTGGCCATCTGCACCGCGTCCGTCTCCATCTCGGGCTTCTCGCCCTTGCTCCGGCCTTTCTTCGACATGCTTCCTCTTGGGTCAAGGTGCTGAGATCCCGCGGTTCACACCTGTTCACGCACGCCAGCCAGCAGACGTGGCTACCAGCTCCGCCGTGCTAAGCAGTCGCGCAGGGCTCAGCTCGCCCTCCGAGGAAACCACCATCACTTGGGATCCTGAGGGAAGGAGGGAAACTGAGTTAGCAGAGAGAGAAGGGTGGGGAGCTGGTGTCCCTGCCTAGGGCACCCTGGGCCAGGCAACTGCCTCATCTGGAGGATGACCTGCCACTCCCAGAGCTAACCTAGAGCCTCCCAGATGGGGGCTGCAGCAGAATCACTTGGAGGTTGTTAAGGCATGGAGTCCTGAGCCCACCCATAGAGAATCTGATTTGCATTTCTAACAAGCTCCCAGGTGAGGCTCCCAGGTGACCACACTTTGAGTAGCTTCAGTCCATCCTGCTCCCATCAGGATGGGACCAGCTCGTCTCGGCGCCCTGTAGACCACAGTCTGCCAACATCAGTGAGCCTGAGTCTCCTAAGATACTTCTTCCAAAAAGCAGGGCCCTGGGCCTCACCAAGAGCATGGTAGGCCAGGGAATCTGCATTTCCATCCACAATCCCAGCAATTCTGGAGCCGGGTCTGAGGACCACACTTAGAGAAATGGGCTTTTTGATTTCAGAGGTTAGTGGTTTCCTTCCCAACTAGATAGGTGATGTCACCCAGTGTTACAGATGAGGAAACGGACACACACAGAGGTTGACTGCTGGTGATGTCACTCAGCTACTGAGAGAGGAAACAGTATGAACCCGATCAAGGTCCACAACTGGAAGCGGGTGAGCCAGGACTGAGCCTAACCACCGCCCCAAGCTGCCTCGGAAAGCCCGCCTCTGCTCTCCCTTCCCTTCCCCACGTCTCCTTCTCATTTTCCATCTGACAAACTGTAATTGACTTAGTTCTCTTCTACGTCCCCTACATGAGGATGGATTCCCAGTAAGCAAGGCCTGGGCCTGCTCTGCCCCCACTGTGTCCTCCATGCCTAGAACAGAGGGCAGCAGGTAAGATGCATTCCATCAGGATCTGCCAAGTGCATGAATGAATGAGTGAGTGACAACAGGAGAGTCATGAGGTACCCATCATGTACCAGGGCCTGTGACAGGAGCTGGGAATCCTGTCCTATCATCTTGGAACACCTGGTGAGAGAGGATTTTACTAGGCCCATTTTAGAGATGAGGAAATGAAAGCACAGAGAGGTGAAGTCAGCTACCTAAGTCCACACAGCCAGTGAGTGGTGGTGTTGGGATTAGATCACGTAGGGAATGAATGCAGAGTGAGGAGGGAACACTCCAGTGTGGAGGAATGCTAACTTGGGAGGTTGGGCAGATGAGACAAAATTGGCAAGGAAGGCCATGAACAGGACGGAAGGAGAGAAAGCACCAGGGAGGCTGCAGAAGATCGTGTGTCTAGAAGAAGGAAGGTGCCAACAGCGGGCAGCCCCCAAGAGGTCAAGGTGAGAACCCGAAGCTGGCCATTGGATTCGGCCTCCTGGAGTCCATGTGACCTCAGCCTGTGGGTGGGAGATGCAGGAAGTATAGGACAGGGGTGCCCAGGAATGGTCTGGGGTGGGGTCCCCACAACACCAGTGCATCCGGCGAGTTGCAGATGCTCAGTGGCCTTGAACTGAAGTCAGGCGGGACCTGCTAGACCTGAGGCCCTGGGACATCCCTCCAATCTACAAAATCTGGGAGGCAGTGATGGAGGCCAGCTGCCTTCCTCCTGAACAAGAGAGAGTAGTGTTTCTTAAAACACCATGAAGGATTATTCTGGGCTAATCAACATCTCCGCTGATTGATTCCAGAAAGGTACATTCTGTCTTCAGATAAGTATGAACTCCATTTGCCTTGATCTGACTTAGAGCTTGATACATAATTCATTCCTCGCCTCCGCTGACCTGCCGCTTTTATAACCAGAGCAGTTCTCAGAAATCAGCCTTCGGGTCTGAAGTGCACCTCCCCGTACCCTGATGGGCAGGAAGACACACAAAATGCAACACCAAAAAAGGAAGCTTGCTCCTTTTTATTCCTTTGTGTGGCCGCTTCTAGGAATGTGCTTTAAGGAAATACCAGAGATAAGTCTCTGATAGAAACACTTGGATGTGCATCCCAACAACACAGTGCTCAGCCAGAAGGGACAGATGACATCAATGATGTCTAAGCCCCGACAGAAAACTCCACACGGGGAAAAGGTCAGCGCCACAAAGAGTGAAAAAGGTGAAATAAAAAAATAGGCCGGGTGCGGTGGCTCACGCCTGTAATCCCAGTACTTTGGGAGGCTGAGGTGGGTAGACCACCTGAGGTCAGGAGTGTGAGACCGGCCTGGCCAACAGGATGAAACTGCCTCTCTACTAAAAATACAAAAAATTAGCAGGGCATGATGGTGCGCACCTGTAATTTCAGTTACTCGGGAGGCTGAGACGGGAGAATTGCTTGAACCTGGGAGGCGGAAGTTGCAGTGAGCCGAGATCGTGCCATTGCACCGCAGCCTGGGAGGCTCCATCTCAAAATAAATAAATAAATAAATACATAAAAATTTAAAAAATACAATTTATAGTCTCAATTTTCTGCTACATATATATGTGTGTGTGTGTGTATATATATATTTGCTCATTATTTTCACTCAGTCACAAATACGTGATGAGCAACTGCGAGGTGCCAGCCCTGCACCCTGGGGACACGGTGGAAAGGACATGGCAGCCACACCCCCAGGATACTGACAGGGACCATCTCGGGGATGCAGTTACAGGTGATATCTATTCTCTTCTTTAGACTCTTCTAGGTAAGTAGAATTTTCTACTTCAATGACTGCTTTTAAGAGGAAACAGTGCAGTTTTTTTGTTTTGTTTTGTTTTTTAAGAAAGGCAAGAAAAATATCTGCAATTAGCCAGGAAGGACCCCCGAAGAAAGAAGAAGAGAACAAAACGGACCACATCCACAGGAGCGGCCCGCCAGCCTCGCAGGCAGGCTGGGGCAGCTGCAGGTCTGCCAACTCTTTGGGACCCAAAAGCTGTTAAAGCCCTACCCTGAGCATGCGCCAACTGTCAGCTCCTCTGGGTCAGAACCTTAGCTCCCACCTTTGTGTGCCCCACCCCGTGCCCAGCCCAAAGTCCAAGCTCGATCCAATTCCAGGATGAATAAATCTCCATGGGCTGATGCCAAGCCTGGTACTCTCAACACCCCGTTCCAGACACTGCCAGGCTGGGCCACAGTGAGTGTGGAGATGAATGGAGTGCAGGAGGGGCAGATGTCCAAAGTTCTGGGCCAAGTCAACCTCAGAGCTCAGGGTGGGCCCCAGCAGCCGGCCTCTGTGCCACGGACACACTGTTGGTGGTCCTGACGCTCACAGCGCCATGCAGCATCACCATAATCAGCTCCTCCAGCTGCAGGCTGCACAAAGGTCTCGTCAGCAGGAGCAACAGCAGGGAACTCTCCTGCCTGAGCTGAGCTTGGTGTCAGCTGCACCCAGGACTTTTCATTCTGAGCCCACTGCCCACCAAGCAGGAGATGGCACAACCCACTGTCGAGGAAGGAGCACAGCCGTGGCTGAGCACCGCAGGCTGGAGGGTGACTGCTCAGGACACACAGGAGGCAGAGTCCTCAGAGCTTGCTCCTTCCTGAAGGCACGGGGAGCCCCCCTGCTGATCCTGGACCTTGCCTGGCATAGAGGCCAAGGTTGGTAAATAGCCATCTCCTGTGAACCAGTCCTGTTGGCTCCAGAACTGAAATATCTCTGCAGCCCACCCAACTCTGACATCACGTGCCCCCTTGTCCCAGCCTCCATGTCATTTGTGCCTCGGCAGCGTGGGTGCCCTTTAATTGCCCACAGGAAATTAAAATACCGAGCATGCAGGAGGACCAAACTAGGTCCCGGCCATCACAGAACTGTCTAGTCAGGGAGACCATTGTGGAAATGAATACATAAAATAATGATGGCTTGTGGCAGGTGCTGGAAAGAAAAAGTCTACAGGGCTCTGTGATACACAGCTATCAAATATCACCGGTCACGGGCAGGCGGTGGGGAGGGCAAACTGCCAGACCACGTGGGGGCTCTACACCAAGCACAGAGTCAAGACCAGCTATGTATTTGCAGCCCAGTGCAAAATGAAAACGTGAGGCTCCTTGTTCAAAATTATTAAGACTTGCATGATGGCAACAGCAGAGCATTAAGCCAAGAGCCAGGCCCTCTGAGTGCAGGCCCTGCAGGACAGCACAGGTTGTGTGCCCGTGAAGCTGGCCCTGGACAGAGTTCAAGCCCTACCCCGAGCATGCTGCGAAGCCATTAGCAGGGTGTGACTCGAATTTCCATTTCGCTGAAGTGCAGATGGTAATAGCTGTACCCCAGTGGTGGTGGCGAGGGTAAAATGGGTCCCTGCCTGTCACACAGGAAGCACTGCAGAGGCTCTTGCGATTATCATCCTGCTGTTTAAAGATCACCTGGGCTGCTGAGACACAGACGAATGACATGGAGGCTGGGACAAGGGGCATGTGGTGTCAGAGATGGGTGGGCTGCAGAGATATTTCAGTTCTGGAACCAACAGGACTGGTTCGCAGGAGGTGGATATTTGCCAACCTATACGCCAGGCTCTTGCTCTGACCCCACAGCCTTCCACAATGCCCACCAACAACATCTGCCCATGCACTGGATGCAGGGCCTTGTCTGGCCTTCTCAGGCCTGCTGCAAAATTTCCTCCCTTCATTAAAGCACAGCTTCGTGGTGACAACATTGTAGAGGCAAGCAGAAGGGCTGGGACCCTGGACTGAGGCCACAGGAGGCAAGGGCAGAGCTCTGGTGGGCCAGCATGGGCCAGCCTCTGGCTGATGAGGGCTGAGGTGGGCTGAATCATGGCCCCCAAAAAGATATCACATCCTGCTCCCCAGAACCTGCGGATGTGCCCTTGTTAGGAAAAAGCGCTTTGAAGATGGAACGAAGTGAAAGATCTCAAGAGGAAATCCTCCTGGAGTACGATGAAGTCTAAATCCATTGACAGGAGTCTTTATAGGAGATGCGCAGAGAAGACACACGGAAGAGAAGCCCACGTGAAGCCAGGGAAGAGACCAGAGCACTGTGGCCACACCAGGGAAGCCAGGACAGCTGACAGCCACCCAAAGCTAGAGGAGGGAAGGACTGACAGCCTTTTTTAAGGGAGTGTGACCCTGCCAGCACCGTGACTTGGGACTTCTGACCTCTAGAGCTGTGAGAGTAAATTTCTGTTTACCACCCAGTTTGTGGTCATTCTTTATGGAGGCCACAGGAAATGAATATACCAGGCAAGCAGGAAAGAACCGCTCCTGGGGCCAGGCGCAGTGGCTCACGCCTGTAATCCCAGCACTTTGGGAGGCCGAGGTGGGTGGATCACCTGAGGTCGGGAGTCTGAGACTAGCCTGACCCAACGTGGAGAAACCACCTCTCTACTAAATATACAAATTAGCTGAGCATGGTGGTGCATGCCTGTAATCCCAGCTACTTGGGAGGCTGAGCCAGGAGAATCACTTGAACACAGGAGGCAGAGGTTGCGGTGAGCGGAGATCATGCCATTGCACTCCAGCCTGGGCAACAAGAGCGAAATTCTGTCTCAAAAACAAACAACACCAACAACAAACCAGTCCTGGGACACGCTCAGCACTTTGTTTAATGCCTGAAGGTAACCAGCTCCTCAGAACACAAGTCTGAATAAGCCTTGCCTTGCCTCTCTCCTCACTGTGTGGAATATCACCAAGAAACCACAATGTCTCCCGCTGAACAGGGCCGCTCCCATCCCTCTACAGTCACAGTTCACAACCTACAAGGTGAGATTAGAAGGGACCTTTGCCCCCAAGGTGTGGATGAAAAAAGTAAGGCTCAGAAAGCAGAAGTGAGTTGCCCAAGATTGTTGGATGACCTGGTGGCTGCCATGCTATTTCCAACTCAGGTTTCCTGCCTCCAGCCCCACATGGCCTGATATTTTTATAACAGGATTCACAAAACACAGGCACAAAAAGAAAATTAGCTCCTTCAAGACACCTCAAATCCAAATATCTGATAAGCAGAAATTCCAGCCCATCACCAAGAGGTCTTCTTTGTAACACTTCCTGCACACTTCACCAAAAATTACATGGAGATCCCAGGGGTCTCCCTGGAGAAAATATGAATGAGGTAGGTTGGCAAAGTCAAATCCTTTCTGTGGACAGAAAACAGTTTATCCTAAAGAATCTAGCCACATTTTTTTTTTTTAAACAAACATTCATTACTTAATGAGCCCTTAGGAAAAAAATCTCTCTCTGAGTAAGTATATGACTTTGGTTTAAATATCTAAATCCAAATTGATTGTGCTGACTTAAAAAGTTACAACCATATTCCTACCCCAGACACAGTAATATGCTTCCTGGAAATTTATTCTAAGGAAGTAATTCCTGCAAGGAAAGAGCAACCTGCCTAAGGATGTTGCAAGTAGCATAATTTGAATGGTTGATGGCAATGGAAAACCGGAAATAACCTCAGGATCCAAAAGTTGTTGATGTCCAAATGAGCAAAAGCACACTAGCTAACTCAGAAAGAGCCCAGGCAGAGACAGGGAGGGAGGCCCACGGACAACAGTGGCGTGTGAGCCCTGCCGGGCAGCACCTGGAGAAATGGGGCGTGTGCTTGTCATCAGTTCACATCCCGCGATTTCGCTTTAAATCCGGTGATGGTGGGCATGCTATTTATGCAATCAACAAAATAATGAGATGGTACTGGGTTCTCTTTCGAGCAATACTGAAATACCAGAGTGAAGCTCACACCCCAGGTCAGCTTCAGCTCCTTCCATGAATCCTTTATGGGCCAAGTGGGGACTCAGAGGCTGTCAGAGTCCCCACCCCACAGCGCTGCTGGAGGCTAAGTGCTTTCAGGTTTGGGCATTTCTTGGCACACTTACCAGCACAAAGCAATGCTCAAAAAATGGTAGCAGGCCGGGCGCAGTGGCTCA
>NW_012114522.1:3832586-3835031 GCF_000951035.1 Colobus angolensis palliatus | reverse complement strand
CCAGATTTGCCAACAATGTGCATAGCTTGACCCAGGATTTTTCCTATGACTCTATCAACAGTGGGCTGCATAAGGAGCAAGGGCATAAAATGGTCCTCCGTGTTCAGGCCCAGAACAACCTGACTATTTGGAGGTCAATACTCTCTTGCCTTCAACTTCCCTCTCACCTTCCAAAGAACTGTGCCAGGCATCAGGAGAGCAAAAGTTGGAAGCAACCTGAATGTACCGCCATAGGGAATTCCTTGTACTACAAAACTGCACTAGTAAATCCAGGGATGGGTATGCAGTGGAGGAGGGTACGCCATCACAGACAGGCGGCCTGCCCCCGGACCTAGCAAGGAGCACACAGCTCCCCATGCGGGAAGTCACCGGAGTAAGCCCTCGGCACGTGCCATCTACTCCAGTAATCGCAACGCAGCTCCAGCGATGCCCAAGAGCATTAAACAGAGGAGCCATATCTGAATTTTCCAGAGAAAGTTGACATTGATCTTTATGTGAAATTTCCCAATTTGTATATGTTAGAAATGAATTCACATAGATTTGTGTAAATATCGTTCAGCCCAAACAAAAGCCATCTGTGGACCAGATTTGACCTGTGGCCATCGCCCTGCCAACTCTGATGTTTGCCACCTATTAAATGGAAAAAGCAACTTATACAATCGTACATACAGCATACTACAGTGGATACATATATATAATGCACATATATACTACATATAATAGACACTGTATATATGTGCGTTTGTAGGCAGGCTTATGTTTAAGTGTAGGCATTTAAAATAGCATAGACAGGGCCAGATGCAGTGGCTCATGCCTGTAACCTTAGCACTTCGGTAGGCTGAGCAGGCAGATTTCTTGATGTCAGAACTTCAAGACCAGCCCAGTCATGATAGTGAAACCCCGTCTCTACTGAAAGTACAAAAATTAGCCTGTAATCCCAACTATTCGGAAGGCTGAGGCAGGAGAATCACTAGAACCTAGGAGGCAGAGGTTGCAGTGAGCTGAGATCGAACCACTGCACTCCAGCCTGGGTGACAGAGTGAGACCCCATCTCAAATAACAATCATAATAATAAAATAGCATAGACAAATATTTACAATCTATTGAGAGTGGACATCTTTGAAAGAGGTAAGGGTAGTTGGATTTTTCCTTCTGTTTGGATTTGATTTTTGCCTGGATACATTTTCTAAAGGACTTACAAAGATTCTGCATTGCATATTTAGCATGAAATCACAAAAGATTCTTGTCTTTAAAAGACTGTGCTGAGATTCAAGGCATGGCAGAGGCCTTATGAAGAAAAATAACATAATGTGATATAAATAGAGGTTAGAGGGAGCAGCTGCTGACCTGAATTCAAGTCCCACACAAGCAAGTGCCGGCTCTAGGATGCGGGAGATGTCAGTTCATATCCCTGAACTGTCGTTTCGTCAGCTGCAAAGCTGGGAGGACAGCGCCCAGCCCATGTGATGTGAAGGTCAGGGAGGGGGATGTGGAGGGTGAGAGAACGGGCTCAAGAGCCAGAGTGACTGGGTGAATTCTTAGCTCTACCACTTACCAGCTGTGTGACCTCAGACAGGAGACTTCACCTCTCTGTGCCTCAATTTCTTGATCAGAAAATGAGGCTAGTAATAATTCCTTCCTCCTAAGGTTGTTTTGGGCATGAAATGATTTCATACTTTTAAGGTTTTTCAGAACAGGGACCAGACCATAACAAGGACTCGGTAACAGTTAACAATTATAATGATTTAATTGCAAACTACAAAACCTTTTAAATGAAAGATGTCACTTGTTAACACTCTAATAATTTAGGAAATGCAAAAAGGCTCTTGTTAGTTTTTCTATTTTCTGCCAATGCTACTAGTTTTCAACATCACCCCAAAAATACACACCTATCTTGAGGCTGTACAGTCCTATGGAACAGAGCTGATGCCACTGGCAGAGGAGGCATGGCTTCCGGGGGGCCCAAACCCCTCACCCAGAGCCATGGCACACCATACAGTAGGTGTGCCGCTATCCCAGGCACACAGCTTGATTCTCAGGATTTTCACAAAATCCTAGCAGCTGAGCTGTCTGTTCTTCCAGCCCAGGGCCTAACAGACACAGCGAACTGGAAGACAGCATTGTGCAAAAGGCGAAGACACAGGCAGGAAAATGGAAGACAGCAAAGATTTTCTAGAAATCAAAGATTTTCCACCATGCCACCACCCCAAAAGAGAGAGAGGATATTAAAATAAAAAGTCTTTTAATACTTAAAAAGAAGCCTCAAGCTAGGCATGGTGGCTCATGCCTGTAATCCCAGCACTCTGAGAGCCCAAGGCAGGAGGATGGTTGAGCCCAGGAGTTCAAGACCAGTTTGAGTAACAGAGGAAGACCCTGTCTCCATAAAAAAAAAAATTTAAGGCCGGGCGCGGTGGCTCAAGCCTGTAATCCCAGCACTTTGGGAGG
>NW_012114522.1:3816085-3832170 GCF_000951035.1 Colobus angolensis palliatus | reverse complement strand
AGCTACCCAGGAGACTGAGGTGGGAGGAGCACCTGAGCCCAGGAGTTCAAAACTGCAGTGAGCTATGGCGGCGCCATTGCACTCCAGCCTGGGCGACAGAGCAGGGAGACCCTGTCCCTAAAACACACAAGAAAGAAAAGGCCTGGGAATTCTAGGAAGTACTTTCTTAGGAGACCTCATTTTCCAATTACAGGAAATTAACAAGGTGCTTGCTGTCTCTTTTTATACTGATGCAAAATAGTTAGACGGAGTTTTAAGTGAACCTTCCATAAGGCGTAGTCAATAATGTCAACCAAGTCAGGTTTTCCTAACACATACTCTGGGCTTGGAGGTGA
The DNA here is from genome assembly GCF_000951035.1 of Colobus angolensis palliatus. Classification (NCBI taxonomy): domain Eukaryota; kingdom Metazoa; phylum Chordata; class Mammalia; order Primates; family Cercopithecidae; genus Colobus; species Colobus angolensis. Next base: position 3,831,835 of record NW_012114522.1, on the reverse strand, counting down.
AGTGCCATAGAGAGGACCCGGAACAAGGAGCAGGAGGCTTAGTCACTTGCCTCAGCTCTGCCACTATCCCCTTCATGGCCCTGGCCCAGCTGTGTTCTCTCCACGCAGGACTTTCCATACATAATGGGGGTGGGCCGTGCAGACGGCACCACATGGGACGAGCGTTGGCAACCATTGCTAATCCCAGAGAGGGTCACCTGCGGCCAGGGCTCCCAAGCCCTGTGTCCCATCACTGATGCCAGGAGGTCACAGCTGGCGGGTCTCATCAACATAGAAATGACAACAGAGCAGCCACTTGTACCAGCACATTCAGGAGCACTTAGTGACCTGGACCCAGTTCCATGCTTAAGTATGGCAGCTTAATCCGCACATGGGCCTCAGCCTTCCCCAACCCTCAACATCCAGCCAAGAGCTGTTCCCTATCACCAGTTTTCAGAGGCATCCCCTACTGCCACTGCCCCAGCCAGCCCTCACCCTTGCCTGTCTGCATTCGTGTGACACAGTGGCCTCCCCTGGTCTAGGCCTACCTGCCAATCCATCCCAGCTCTAGGGCCATGGGGAGTGACCCTCCCCACCGTTCCCTACTGATGCCCTGTAGGGGAAAAAGCGTCCATGGCTACAGCAGCCAGGCCTCTGCACTGCACCCTGCTCCTCGCTCCAGCCTGGGTCATGCCTGCTGTCCCCTGAAGGCCTCTGCATGTGCCCCTCCCTAGCTCACAGGCCACCTGGGATCACCTCCTAACTGTCCCCAGTATTTGACTTGGGTCACACTTCTTTTGGGCAAACCTCTTCTGCCCTGCAAGCAAGGTCAGGCGTCCCTGAGGCCCAAGCCTGACTGTAGGCCACCATCACGTGACCATCTATCTCCAGGACTATGAGGCCAGCTGGGTTGAGATTGACACAGGAGACAGACCCATTCTACAGATGGGAAAACTGAGGCCTAACAGGTCGGGGCTGGCCTGGGTTACAGAGGGAGTAGGAGAGGAGAACCTGCCTCTTCCCCACCAGTGGTCATCCAGGCTATGGTCAAAGGCCATAGGGCGGGCACCACCCCACATAGGCACCACAGTCCCCAGCCCCAGCTCACTGAGGTGCCCTCAGCTCCCACTTCCCTGGGCAATTATATCATCAGCACTCCAGCAGCTGGAGCACCCCACCCGGACTGGCTGACCCCTCGCCTAGGGCCCTCCCATCCCAGGGGCCAAGACCCTCAGGCCCCTCCCCACAGACAGGGCCACACGGTCCCAGTAAGCTGGGATGGAGGCCACTCGATGCCACTCTCCCAGCTCCATCTATGGCCACAGTGACCCACATTGTCCGGACTTCCTGTTTTGGGTCAGGTTGTTCATTCTGCACCCAACAAACACCTAAGAGTCCCTCATGTGCCCGGGAGGGGGTGATTCTGTGCATGTTACACACACACACATGCATGTACCATACAGAAAAACACACACCATGTAGAAACACACACATACCATACAGAAACACACCACACACACACACTATAAACACACACACACCATACAGAAACACACACACACCATGCAGACACACACACACACCATGCAGAAACACACACACACACCATACAGAAACATACACACACACCATACAGACACACACACACACACCATACAGAAACACACAAACACACCATACAGAAACACACACACACCATACAGAAACACACACACACACCCCATGCAGAAACACACCACACACCACACAGAAATACACACACACACCACACAGAAACACACACACACCATACAGAAACACACACACACAATACAGAAACACACACACACACCATGCAGAAACCCACCCTATGCAACACACTGCATCACACACAGACATTACACATGCATCATACAGAAACCCATATGCCACACACACACACACACCACAGATACACACCACACAGAAATATACACATCATACAGAAACACACACCCCGCACACCACACACACCACACCATACACAGACATCACACACATCATACAGAAACCCATACCACATATGCCACACACACACACAGAAGACACACCCCCTATACCACACCCAGCAGCGCAGAGTTGGTGGTTCTGAGCAGGGCAGGCTCCCTGGCAATCCCCAGCCAAGGGACATCATTCTCTTTCTTCTGAGGGAAAACTGGGCTGGGGGGGTTCAGAGCCTGGCACGTCACCTGGCCAGCGAGCCGCATCCACCTCACCACGCGCTCTCCGCCCGGCCTACCTGACCCATCTGAGCCACAGCAAACCCAGGGGCAGGCAGAGTGTAGGCTGTTACCCCAGTTTAGAGATGAGAAAACTGAGGCTCAGAGCCAAAGGCACGGCACAGCCCACACACTGAAAACACACCGCGGGGTTTGCTGGAAAGCCGGCCATTCTGGAAGGAAAGACGGGAAGCAGAGGAGATGGGAGAGGCTGGGGGAAGGCTGTGCCTGAGGGACCAAGAAGGGGCCAGGGTGGCCAGCAAAGGCTGGGCCCAGCAGGGGAGGATTGGTTGTCAGCCTCAGGCTCCCCAGCCAATGGCTTGGTGGGGACAGTAGCAACGGTGACCTCACTGGCACGTTGGTGAAGCCCAAACAGGGCAACAGCTGTGACAGGATCTGGCAGGCTGGGAGGTGGCCCAGAACTGTGGCCCCGCACTGTGTGAAGAGAAACAGTGCGAAGGAAGACAAGGCCAGTGCACACCTGGGAAGGCCCCACAGGCCACGTCCCCGCTTCACTCCTGTGGGATTTCCGCCTTGATCCCCTTTCTCCGACACGCGGTCCCCCAGCCTCTCTCGAAAGTCCTTCCATTGACAGGAGCCCTGCCTCGGGCTCACCCTTGGTAGCCCTCACTTCCGAAAGCACTTCTCATTTTGAACCAAAAAGAAGCAAACAAAACCCGGCGCCCTTATAACCTCCGCCCTGAGCTCGTCCGGGCATTCGGAAGCCCCCAGACTGCTTCCACCCTCCCTCCTGCACACAGGAGCCCTTTAGAGGTGGGAAAGTTCCCATCCCACCGCCCCCGCCTCTGGGTAACAACACCTGCTATGTACCAGGCGCCTTTCACAGGACAATCTCATTTGACCCACACAACAATGCCCTGTAAAGGCTGTGATGCCAGGACTCCCACCACCTCCACCTACGGGTGAAGACGCTGGGGCCCGAGACAGTAACTGGCCACAGTCATGCAGTTTGAAAAGGGCTTTAGAGCCAGACAGACATGGATTCACCTCCCAGGTGGGTCACTCAGGGTCTAGGGTCAGTGCTCTGAGTTGTCTGGGCCTCAGTTTCCCCATCTGTGAAAGGAGGATCTCTCACTGCATCCAGGCTCCTGGACTGTCAGAGCCCCACAGGTGGTGGCTGTCCATGGAGTCAGGGCAAGGGAAGTGTCCCCGCAGGTGTGTTCTCCAAACGGGTGGACAGAAGGCCACCTGCTTCCGTAGCTGGGGCCCAGGGGCTGCGAGCAGTGAATGAGCTCAGAAGGCACCAGGAGCGGGGAGGGAGGGAAGGGGAGTCTTTACTGGCACGAGGTCCAAGCCCGTGGCCTGGGAAATTTGTCCCCACAAGAGGAGACCCAGCTAGTCTTCAATGTGCTTCTTCAAGTGGAAAGAAAAATGAATGGACCCATTGTCTGACTGACAAAGCCCCAGCCCGGGTGAGCAAACACGGGAGCCATGTGTCTCCTCCGTCCATTCCCTCCGGGACTCGCTCCCCACGTGCACTGCCCAAGTCCCATGCTCCACCTGCCAAGTCCTCTCTGGAGTCCTTCTGGTGCCCCCAGCCTTGCCACCTGCAACTGGCTGACCTCACAGGCCTTCAGGGTCTCCCTGCCCCTCCTCCTCCTAGCCACCCACCCAGGGCCACCAGAAGGCACCACCTATAGCAAGTATCAGCCACACCCCACCCCTGCAGAGAGATAAATCAGCAGTAACAGGAACCTGCCTGTGGAGGCCCACTGCCCAGAACCCCCACACCCAGGGGGTGCCTTGCCCAGCCCCTGGCCATCTCACCCAGGCATCGGGTCCACTGGCAACCTTCAGAGTGCCTTTCACACCATCAGGTTTAGTTGAGTCTCCAGTACCAGGCAAGGTGCCTGCCCTGAGCAGGTGTCAGTACCCCTGGGAGCCCTCTTTGGATGCCTGCTGGATGATGAAGACATCACATATCCCACTTTCACTCTTGCCCTGTAGGGTATCTTCACATCTACAGAGTTCAGGCAGGAGGATACATGCCATCCAGCCATCAAGGGACACAGGTTTCCTGATTCCTTGATAAAAACAGTCCCCCCTTCTGCAGAGTCAAGTACAACTGGACAAGAGCTGGCACATATGTGGTTAGATGCTGGGCACAGCCCCACCACATGCCAGCCAGGAACCCTCGATATTTAAATATGGCCCTTGGCTACATGGTAAGGTACTAACCATCAAGGGTCCTTGGCCTTGCTCCTAGATAAACAAACCATGAGTGTTTGATCTCTATAATCTATAAGGTTTGAGATCAGATTGAAGTTGACAGGTTAAACACATCACCCCATTATTTGTTCAGCACAAATTTGTGCCACGTCTCCTGAAAGCCAGGTGCCATGCTGGTACAGGGACCAGGATACCGAGCAGGACCCACCATGCCCTGCCCTCATGACGCTGATGGCCGTTCCTGCTGAAAGCTCCTTTGTCCAGACCCCCACTCAGCTGCTGTTCTCAATATTTCCCTACACAGATCAGGAGGAAACCATCCCTCTGCATTGTAAATATGACCAAAGAGGATACAATGAGATTTCTCCTTGGAGCACCACTCCTGTCCCTAGAAAAGTATTCTGAGGTCAAAACACCCTTCCTGTTTCTGGCAGCCTCAACTGTCACCATTACCTGTCACTGTCCACCAGTCAAAGAATCAGCACCTTCGCCTCTGCTGTGGAGGACTGCAGGAGACACAGCAACAGCTGAACACCGCAACGACCCTGCCCTCAACAGTCTCCTTCTCCTGGTCCTAAGAAGTCCATCTTGATATGTCCCAAAGAAGCCAAGTCCAGGAGGAGACGCCTCTCTAAATTGGGAAGACTCTGGAACACCTCTGGCCTCGTGGTCAGAGACCCACAGAGCCCAGGTCCAAGTTCATCATGCCAACCCCAAAAAGATCAGAAAAACTTCCAGTTAGGGCAATACTGTGCACTGACCTGCCCCAGGCCACTTTGGCAAAGTCCTACCCAATGAAGTGGGGGATTCTATACAAGAGGAAGGGAGGCAGGGGAAGAAGGAGGGAGGGAGGGAGGACGCAATGAGAATTGAGTCAAACTTTTAGTTTCTGGTCTGTCACGTAAGGAACTTAGAAGCATGACTCCCATCTAAACAAGGCAAGTTAAACAAAATGCAAATCAAGAACTTTTCTTGGATCCATCAGATAACTGAGGTCATAGGGCAAATTACTGCCCCAACATTTGGGGAGGCAGACACAACGTACCACAGCAAAAACCTCCACAGGAACCAGTTTAGGTTCCTTTTACCAAATGCATCATGTCTGACTCCCAACAAAAAACATTCCAAGGCATACTAAAAGGCAAAAAAGAGAGCCCAAACATTGGAACCAGACATGGCAGAGATGCTGGAATGATCAGACTGGAACTTGAAGAGAACTATGATCAATATGCCAAGGATTCTAATGGAAAAAGCAGACAACATGCAAAACCAGATGGGCAATGTAAGCAGAGACGAAACTTCTAAAAAAAGGATAAAAAAGAAAAGCTAGAAATAAAAAGTACTGTAACAGAAATGAAGAATGCCTTTCATGGGCTCATTAGTAGACTGAACACAGCTGAAGGAAGAGTCAGTGGGCTTCAACATACGTCAACAGAATATTTCCTAACTGGAAAGCAACAATAAAAGGACTAAAAATAAATAAATAAAACAGAATATCCCAGGACAGCCAGGCGTGGTGGTTCACACTTATCACCCCAGCACTTTGGGAGGCTGAGGAAGGCAGATTGCCTGAGCCCAGGAGTTCGAGACCAGCCTGGGCAACATGGTGAAACCCTGTCTCTACGAAAAATACAAAACTTAGCCATGTGTGGTGATATACACTTCTGACCTCAGCTGAAGTGGGAGGATCACTGAAGTGGGCTCAGGAGATTAAGGCTGCAGTAAGCCGTGATCACACCACTGCACTACAGCCTGGATGACAGAGTAAGACCTTGTCTCCAAAAAAAAAAACAAAACAGAATATCTCAAGACTATAAGACAACTACAAAAGGTATAAACACATAAAAAAAAAAAAAGAATAACAGGATGAGAAGAGAGGAAGAAATTTAACAAATATTTGAAGCAATGCTATCTGAGAATTTCACAAAATTAATGTCAGACATCAAACCACAGATCCAGGAAGCTCAGAAAATAGCAAGAAGGATAACTGCAAAACAAACAAACAAACAAACAAAAAACAACCTACACTTAGCATATTATATGCAAACTGCAGAAGAGTAAAGAAAAGATACTGGGGCCTGGCATGGTGGCTCACGCCTGTAATCCCAGTGCTCTGGGAGGCTGAAGTGGGTGAATCACTTGAGGCCGGGAGTTCAAGATCAGCCTAGGCAACATGGCAAAACCCCATCTCTACAAAAACTACAAAAATTAGTGAGGAATGGTGGTGCTTGCCTGTAATTCCAGCTACTCAGGAGGCTGAGGCATGAGAATCGCTTGAACCCAGGGGACAGGGGCTACAGTGAGTCCAGATGGTGCCACTGCACTCCAGCCTTGGCAATAGAGTGAGATTCTGTCTCAGAAAAAATTTATTAATACATCCAACTTCCCTGCAGAAACCATGCAAGCAAGAAAGAGGAGAGAAATATTTAAAGTGTTGAGAAGAGGAAAAAACTCATCAGCGTAGAACTCTGTAGCCTGTGAAATTATCCTTCAGAAATGAAGGAGAAAGAAAGTCTTTCTGAGACAAACACAAATTGAAAGAATTTGCCATGGACACCTGCCTTGGGAAAAGGAAGATTAAAAGCAGCTTTTCGGCCGGGCGCGGTGGCTTAAGCCTGTAATCCCAGCACTTTGGGAGGCTGAGACGGGCGGATCACAAGGTCAGGAGATTGAGACCATCCTGGCTAACATGGTGAAACCCCATCTCTACTAAAAAAATACAAAAACACGAGCCGGGCAAGGTGGCGGGCGCCTGTAGTCCCAGCTACTCGGGAGGCTGAGGCCGGAGAATGGTGTAAACCCGGGGGGCGGAGCTTGCAGTGAGCTGAGATCCAGCCACTGCACTCCAGCCTGGGTGACAGAGCAAGACTCCATCTCAAAAAAAGAAAAAAAAAAAAAAAGCAGCTTTTCAGAGCTGAGGGAAAACGACAGAGGTCAGAAACTCAGACCCATATAAAGAAAGGAAGATCTTTAGAGAAGGAATATGTGAAGATAAAATAAAATCATTTTTTATTCTTAATTGATTGATTAGAACAGTTTGTTTGAAATAATAACAGCAACAGTGTAATTCATGGGTACAATTTATGGATAAGAGCAACAAATGGGAGAGACAAAACGGGACTCATGTGTGATGAGATGCTTCCACTACACAGGAAGCAGTGTGTTGTTATTTGAAACTGGACTTGGATTAGTTGTGACTGTATATTGCAAACTCTAGGATGACTCCTAAAAAAAAGTTTGTTAAAAGGTACAGTTGATATGTTCAGAAGGACAGAACATGGAAACGTTATTAAAACCACAGAAGACAGCCGGGCACGGTGGCTCACACCTGTAATCCTAGCACTTCAGGAGGCCAAGGCAGGCAGATCACTTGAGGTCAGGAGTTCAAGACCAGCCTGGCCAACATGGTGAAATCCCATCTCTACTAAAAATACAAAAATTAGCCAGGAGTGGTGGCGCATGCCTGTAGTCGCAGCTACTCGGGAGGCTGAGGCAGGAGGATCGCTTGAATCTGGGATGTGGAGGTTGCAATGAGCTGAGATCTCACCACTGCACTCCAGCCTGTGTGACAGAGCCAGACTCTGCCTCAAAAAAAAAGAAAAAGAAAAAGAAAAAAAAAGCAGAAAGCAGAAAAGGAGAAGACAAAAATAGAAACAAAGATTAAGGGTAACAAATATAAAACAGTAACACATATGATAGATATCAATCCAACTCTATCAATAATCACTTTAAATGTCAATGGCCTAAATATACCAATAAAAGAGACTGTTGGGGTAGATCAAAAAACAAGGCCCAACTTGTGTTATTTGTTGCTGTGCTACAAGAAAGCACTGCATTTCAAGACTCGCATGCACAAAGCCAGCCAACTTCTACACATTCATAGTCAATTAAGGGAAATGCAAGCAGCAATTAATTCCCAGCCACTGTTCATCTCTTGGTGTTGACACAATCTCTAAACTACAACCAAAAAAGCAAGCCTTATTTCTTTAATTGAAGAAAGATCTTTGTAATAAATTCAATCAGATAAAACTGTCATTATAAAAACTGATACTCAAGGAGCTCATAATGAAATAATATGGCCCAATAGAATACCAAGAAAACTCATAATGACGAATCTGAATGAAAATCACAAAGACAATGCCCGTGCCAGCCAGAATGTTCAAGTTAGCTAAGCTCCTGAATATTTTATAGGCAGACCTCCGCTCCTGCTCAGTGCCAAGGTACCTCCCTTGATAATGGGGCCGATGACTCTGAGCACAAGCTCTTTGAAAGCCTTAGAAGACGCACAACCATAAACATTTTGTTTCCATATGAAAAAGCGTAGAAGTACTCCATATTATTTATACTTTCAGAGGGACGGAGGAAGAGCAATAGAGAGACAGAGCCCATGTTAAACCCAATTCCTTAAAAAGCAAATGAACGAGAGTTCTCAAAGACATTAATCCTTCCCAGCCTGACACAAGCAGATTTATTCATCTCCCCTCTGAAACTCTGTTCCTTCTGTGGTCTAGTTTCTAGCGGTGATGTTAATGCCTGATAGTGGGTAATGGGCAGGGGGGGCATGGAGGGAGAATCATTGTTTTACCAAGTTTCTTGCTAAGCGAATTTAGCCCTGAGACCGTGCTTCCCATCAACACTGTTCTCCAGGCCTTGGCACCCCAGCAAGTGTGTTCCCCACGGTATCCTCGGCAAATCCTCCACACAGTTCCTGACATTTCCCAGATTCCCTTGCAGGAGGTAGGGTTCATATGACTAGACCTGACCTGTGTCACTTCTGGGCTGAAGCTCTTCAAAGCTCACCTCACTCTTCTCTCTCTTCTTGGCTGCAGGCACCTTTGAAGCCATGCCCTGAGATGGTGGGATGACCAGACGGAAGGGGCTGGATCCCTGAATCACACACTGGACTGGGCCTGCACTAGAGCGCGTGTGAACTAGAACGGACTGCTATGGCTAGGCTTTGTGTCCCCACCCAAACCTCATCTTGAATTGTAATCCCCCTGATCCCCACATGTTGAGGGAGAGACCTGGCGGAAGGTGACTGGATCACAGGGGCAGTTCCCCCACGCTGTTCTCATGATAGTGAATGAGTTCTCACAAGATCTGATGGGTTTATGAGTGTTCCACAGTTCTTCCTTCAAATGCTCGCTCTCTGTCACCTGCCACCATGTAAGACATGCCCCTTCCCCTTCCACCATGATTGTAAGTTTCCTGAGGCCTCCCCAGCCATGTGGAACTGTGAGTCATTAAACCTCTTTTCTTTATAAATGACCCAATTTCAAGTAGTATCTTTATAGCAATGTGAGAATGGACTTATATATGGACCTTTTGGGGTTTCTTTGTTACTGCAGCCTTGCCTCATCAAACCTAACTAATGCTCTCTTCTTGAAATGCCCCTCCCCCTCTTTTCCACCTGTTCATCTTCTTTAAAATTCAGCTTGGGCATCACCTCCTCTGGGATGCTTTAGCTGGCACCACTTCCCATCCTTAGGCTGGGTCAAGGGTTTCCTCTGCATACCCATAGTTCCCCAAGCTTCCCTTTCTCACAGCTCTGATCACGCAGTGCTGGCATTGCCCATCTCCCCCACCAGACTGGGTGCCCATGACAGCCAGGCCTGTTGCCTCAACCTCCCAAGAGCCTGGCTCAGTGCCTGCCAGAATCAAAGCAGCTCTTGAGTGCCTGTGAAATGGACTCAATCTGTCTACACAATGGTGCCACAACGTCCTCTTTCACACACACAAATACTGCAACCAGGCCTGGGGAGGCAGAGATGAGCCACGCCCTCCCTCCCCCACCACAGCCTCAAGCCCAGCATGGGAGGGTGGTGCATGCATAAATAAGACAGCCCAAAACACGCAGTGTAGATGCAGATAAACCACTGTGGATGCCCAGAGGCAAGAGAATTGTCTTCCAGCTGGGGACTCCATACACAAGACAGTGTCTGGGCTCTCCGGCAGGCCCTGGACATGTAGAGACAGCAGGTATAGGGCTCATGTGTCTCCAGTCTGGTATGGCTGGGGCAGAGTTGCTCAGTCTCCACTCCTTCCCATTCTCTCCCACTCTCAAGCCATGGTATATTGGCTGACTCGTGTCCCTCCAAAATTCTTATGTTGAATCCCCATCCCCTGGCACCTCAGGACATGATTTCATGTTTGGAGACAGGGTCTTTAGGGAGGTAAGTCAGGTAAAATGGGGCCTAATCCAAGATGACAGATGTCCTAACAACACAAGGAAAACAGGACACAGACACACGGAGGGAAGACCATGCGGGGACAAGGGGAGACGACAGCCGTCTACAAGCCAAGGAGAAAGGCCTCGGAAGAAACCAACCCTGGCGGCAGCTCCCAGTCTCTAGAACTGGGAGCAAATGTCTGTGGTGTGAGCCGCCCAGTCTGTGGACCCCATCATGGCAGCCCTTGCAGACTGACATATGAGATGCTCCTTGAGCTGCCCGATCCCCACTCCAGGGATGGGCACTTCCCAGGCCCAGCCTGGCCCAGCCATCATGTACACAGCATTTTGCAGATTAAAATAATCTAGTCCCCTGCATACCACTGCATCAACCATACCACCCTCGCTGAGAAGTTGCTTCTTGCCCCATGTTACCTATGAGAAACCAGAGACTCTGAGAGCCACAGCCAGGTTGGACTTGAACCCAAGCCTTCTAAAGCCCATTCCTCTGGTTCTTCCCCCAAACCACACTGCCCAGCACAATGTGGCTTGCACAAAACTTCTTACTAACATTTTCAGATGGCCACCTAATACCTTGGCAGAGGCTGGTGTCACAGGACTTAAGGAATGGTGGGGTGAGGGGGCAGCAAAAATAAGGAGTGAATGAAGTGTCCGTTCAACATGTACCAAGGCTGGGCACAGTGGCTCCCACCTGTAATCTCAGTACTTTGGGAGGCCAAGATGGGTGGATCGCTGAGGTCAGGAGTTCAAGATCAGCCTGGCGAACAGGGTGAAACCCCGTCTCTACTAAAGAGACAAAAATTAGCCAGGCATGATGGTGGGTTCCTGTATTCCCAGCTGCTGGGGAGGCTGAGGCAGGCAAATCACTCGAACCCAGGAAATGGAAGTTGCAGTGAGCCAAGATCGCACCACTGCACTCCAGCCTGGGCAACAGAGTGAGACTCAAGGTAAATAAATAAATACATAAATAACACGTATTTATGTGCTTGACGTCTAAATACAGGCATCTGTGAATTCATAAGTCAGTCTGCTTGAACCCAAAAAACCATGGGAATATTTAAGCACTTCCAACAAATAGGCACCCTAGTGGTAACATCTCCCACTGGGAGCAGGAATGAGGGAAGCAAAAGCCACGACACTGGGGGACCTGCTGGGAGGAAAGGGAAGCAAAAGCCACCACATTGAGGGACCTGCTGGGAGAAAAGGGAAGCAAAAGCCACCACATTGAGGGACCTGCTGGGAGGAAAGGGAAGCAAAAGCCACCACATTGAGGGACCTGCTAGGAGGAAAGGGAAGCAAAAGCCACCACATTGAGGGACCTGCTGGGAGGAAAGGGAAGCAAAGCCGTGACACTGAGGGACCTGTTGGGAGGAAAGGGAAGCAAAAGCCACCACATTGAGGGACCTGCTGGGAGGAAGGGGAAGCAAAGCCGTGACATTGAGGGACCTGCTGGGAGAAACTTGGTGTCTGCCCAGAGTGATCTTAACCTCTCAAGGTCCCAAGAGGAAGGCCTCACTTCCGTATTTTGTATCTGAGACAATTCGGGCACTAAGCGGCCAAGTCCCTGTCCATGGTCACACAGCCAAGGACAGCTCGTGTCACCCACCGCTTGCTCAGCTATCCTTTTCTTGCCTGCTTTTCTGATTTTTGATGGTGATTAGCACCCAGTCAGGAGCCACACTAAAGAATCTGGAATTCCAAGAAATGGCCTGCCCAGGAAAAATAAGTAACTAAATAACAAGACCTTCCTCCTTGTCCAGTCCAGCCAGCTGACCACAACCCATGTCGTGGGGGTCCTTATTATACAGAAAGCCCTCGAGAACCACTGGCAGAAAGCAAAACGCTAGTTACCAGCAGCAGCACTGCCTGTCACGTAACAGGCATTTAGACAGAGTTGTGTCAAAGTTTGGCAAGCCCATGGGATTCCACTGACCATGCCATTGTACAGATGAGGAAACTGAGGCTCAGGGAGGTGGGGTGGGGAGCCAGGATTCTGTCAGGCCCCCGGGACTCTGCAGCCTACTCCCTCCACTCCTTCTCTGCACCAGGAATCAAACTCCCACACGGTGTCCCCTCCAATGTCCCCTCCAAGGGAATAATCACTCTTTCTCCTCAACTCCCCACCCCCTACACCATTTTCATGGTAAGGTGCTGCCTGTTTCCTTGCCTTGCAGAGCCTCCTCCACAGTGCCTTGGAATCGAGCCACGTGCAGCTCTGCCTGCTCCACCTGACAGGACACGTGCTATGCCAGGTCCTGGCTTCCCCGTGCTGGCAGCGGGGCTCACCAGGGCCCGCTGAGCCACAGCAGCCACAGTGGCTGCAAGATGGCACGCACTGGCATTTTCCTAAGAGACAGAGGTTTAGACGGCACTGTTCCTGTACCTTCGCTAGGATTCAGGAAATTCACAAGGCTCTGGCCCACGGACCCTTAATTACGTCACAACTGATACAGTTCCTGAAAAGTCGTCTCACACCCTGGGTGACAGCAGACGTGCTAAGTAGGAACCCCCTTCAAGTCCTTTGCTTGGGGAAATCAGGAGCTGTAATTTGCTCGAACATTCCAGATGGCCTCATTCGAAAGAGGCTCTTTCTCAGTCAATCCACACTCTCTCTGCACCTGGAGGAAATGACCCCACAGGGGACCAAATGTGCTGTCCTGAACTGTGGAGGCTAAAGAGCCTCAAACTACATCTCCCAGACTCCCTTGGAGCTAGGGCTGTGCACATCACTTAGGTTCTGTCATTCATTCAATTCTCCAATCCTTCAATCACACAGGCCTGACCTGAACACAAGTGAGAGCCAGGTGGTGATGGGGCAAGGCACCCACTTGCTGGTACAGGCCTGCAAGACAAGGTGTGCTCTGGTGTTGGGGGTCCCACCATGGCCTTCTCCTTCCTGGCTTGCAGCTGAGGCTATAACCGGCTCTGGGACAGTGGCTCCCAATCCCCCAGCCCCGCGAGGTGGCAGAGGTGGCAGCTCCTGAGAGGCCAGCTCTGGGGTGGCACTCTGGGGGTCAAGCCTAAGCCCAGACAAGACCCTGCTCTGTGACATTCCACCACCAGCACCTACTTCCCTGTGCTCCATGCCTTACTTAAAGTAGCTGGACAGAGTGGCTTCTGTTGTCTTCACCTGAACACAGACGAAAGCTGGAGTACCCCAGAACCCAAGTTAATTTACTTTATTTTTATCTTTATTTTTATTTTTTTGAGACAGAGTCTTACTCTGTCACCCAGGCTGGAGTGCAATGGTGAAATATTGGCTCACTGCAACCTCTGCCTCCTGGGTTCAAGCGATTCTCCTGCTTTAGCTTTCCGAGTAGCTGGGATTACACCACACCTGGCTCATTTTTGTATTTTTAGTAGAGACGGGGTTTCACCATGTTGGCCAGGCTGGTCTCAAACTCCTGACCTCAGGTGATCCACCTGCCTCGGCCTCCCAAAATCCTGGGATTACAGGCGTGAGCCACTGCACCTGGCCTAGAACCCAAGTTAAAATTAAAGAGGGACACACAAAACCACTTTACACACAGATGCCGAAAACCAAATATTTTGATGGTGTTAACTACAGACAGACCCTCCACACACCTACATCCACTAGGGCAGAACTTCACGTTCCAGAACCACGGAACAGCTGTGCAGTGGTGTGTTCTCAACGGCCAGCTCTGGCCTCAGACTGGGTACAAATCTTGACTCTACCACTTGTTAGCTGTTTGTCCTGGGGCAGGTGACTTGTCCTCCCTGAGCTTCAGTTTCCCCCAGTCTGGAAAAATGAGGAAAATCATAATATCTGCCCCAGCAAAAGTGAATGCACACCGAGCACTTTCAACAGAGCAAGGCCAGACGGGCACTAAGCAACTACTGCTTACTGCCTTGATTCCCAGGCTTCCTGAACTCTCGTGAGCCTCCTTCTGGCTGGTATATGTCTCCCCACCCCACCCTGTCTGTTCATCCTCCATGGCCTTAGTCAAGCTGTAGCTGTTTGCATGTGACATCATTAGAAACACACATACACACACACACCAGCAGGTCAGCCCTGCTCTCCTCTGGACTCCTCTTATGCCCGAGTCCCACGTTCCCCCTGAATTTTAACCTGCTTTGGGAGGTTTCCCATGGGCTCCAGAAAATTCCACTATTTAAAAGGTTTCCACCCCAGTTAAAAAGCATTTGAGAACCACAGCATCAGAAGAGCGTTTCAAGGACATTGAAAAGTATTCTTGATTTATGTTAAAGGGTTTAAATTGTGTCACTCCCAAATTCATACACTGAGGTCCTAACCCCCAGTACCCTCAGAGGTGGCCTTATGGGAGACAAGAGTCTTTGCTGAGGTCATCGAATTGAGATAAGTTAGGAGGGTGGGCCTTAACCAATACGATGGGTGTTCCTACAAAACGAAGAAATGGGGCCGGGTGTGGTGGCTCACACCTGTAATCCCAGGACTTTGGGAGGCCGAGGCGGGTGGATCACGAGGTCAGGAGGTCGAGACCAACCTGGCCAGCAGAGTGAAACCCCGTCTCTACTAAAAATACAAAAATTAGCCGGGTGTGGTAGCACACGCCTGTAGTCCCAGCTACTTGGAGAGGCTGAGGCAGGAGAATCGCCTGAACCCAGGAGGTGGAGGTTGCAGTGAGCTGAGACCATGCCATTGCGCTCCAGCCTGGGTGACAGAGTGACACTCCATCTCAAAAAATAGAATAAAATAAAATAAAATAAGGAAATGGGAGCACAGAGACACAGAGACAAGGAGAACGCCATGTGATGACGAAGGAGGAGGTCACAGGGAGGATTCCACGAGCCAAGGAACACCAAGGACAGCCCCCAAAGCACAGGAAGCCAGGGAAGGGGCCTGGGGCAGAGTTTCCTCGTAGCCTCAGATGGAGTCAACCCTGGCCCTGCCTGGATCTCGGGCTTCCAGCCTCCAGAATTGAGAGACCATCCATTTCTCTTGCGTATTCCATGGTACAGTGGCCCTAGGAAACGAATACATTTATTAGATGTATTGAGATGTGCTGAGAATAGCTACAAACTATTGTCCCAGTTTTTTGGAGACCAATTTCATAAATACAGGGGAGAAAGGCTGACGGCAGCAGAAACAATCGATGTTCACACAGCTCTCCACCCGGACATCTGGGCTGCTCCCTATTTCTCTGTTTTCCT
>NW_012114522.1:3790856-3815000 GCF_000951035.1 Colobus angolensis palliatus | reverse complement strand
TACTAAAAATACAAAAATTAGCCAGGCGTGGTGGCGTGCATCTGTAATCTCAGCTACTTGAGAGGCTGAGGCAGGAGAATTACTTGAACCCGGGAGGCAGAAGTTGCAATGAGCCGAGATTCTGCCACTGCACCCCAGCCTGGGTGACAGAGTGAAACCCTGTCTCAAAAAACAAAACAAAACAAAACAAAAAAACCCAAAAAACAAAGTAGTAGATGAAACCCTTCCTGAGTTGCTGCTTTACAAAACAAATATTGACTATAGTCCTTAGGACCCCCATAAAATTAGGACAACAGCAGGGCCTGGCCTGTGAATGCGCCTTGTCCTCCACTCCCAAATCCACACGATTCTCCATCTTAACTCGCCGGTAACTGGTCCACCCCTCATCCACAGAAGCCAGGTGGATAAATGCAAGAGCTATTTCTGCAACAAATGGAAAGCGGCTCCAGGACACTGATGCCGAAGATGCTGACTGTCCAACCCTTTGGCAACCTCCCTGGCCACTGAGCAGCCCGGTGGGAGTGGGAGTTGATGGGAAAACCACTCATTTCTGCCAGCAGGCTCTGGCATGGAGAGGAGCTTACTCTTCCTAGGGCATTAACCATCTTTCGCTCATTTTAAAAATCAAGTTTACGCCAAGAAAGAAACCTAGGAGAACACAAAAAGGAAAAGAGAAAAAGAAACTTCTCTTCCATCCCCCACCCTCACCCACTGTGAACACTCTACTGACTTCCTTCTGGGCTGCCTTTCCAGGGGTAGTTTTTAAGTTAAACTCATGTCTACCAATCCTTTTCTAGCTTATCTTTTCCTCTTCACATCATGAAATAAGAACTTTCCAAGACGCTCTGAAGAATGGTGGAGGCCTTCCTACCTCGTTCCATCCTGGATTTAGGGACATTTTGGTTATTTCTGAGGATTTTGTACAGATTTAGAATTTTTCCCCATGGAGAGATTCCCTTCCCAATTCACTGGCCAAAAGCTGCAAAGTTTCAGAGGCTGGTACCTATGTATGCCCGCACGGCAGGGGGAAGGGAGCTGCTGAGAGCTCTGTGCTTTAAAAGGGCAGTTTCTCGTGTTCTGTCCCTCCTGAGTCCAGCATTTTGTGTGTGTGTTTTTTTTTTTTGAGACGGAGTCTCGCTCTGTCGCCCAGGCTGGAGTGCAGTGCCTGCATCTCAGCTCACTACAAGCTCCGCCTCCCAGGTTTACACCATTCTCCTGCCTCAGCCTCCTGAGTAGCTGGGACTACAGGCGCCCACCACCTCGCCCGGCTAGCTTTTTGTATTTTTTAGTAGAGACGGGGTTTCACCGTATTAGCCAGGATGGTCTCGATCTCCTGACCTCGTGATCCGCCCGTCTCGGCCTCCCAAAGTGCTGGGATTACAGGCTTGAGCCACCACGCCCGGCCAAGTCCAGTGTTTTTTAAATGACTGTTTTTTGCACCTCCAGCCAAAATCTTACACGAATTTCTCACATGATAGAAGTCCTATGTACACTCAGCAATATGAAAGAGCTAAGGGATTTTGCTTTTATTTCATATTATTGGTGCTTTTCTTAAGCTACCATATCACAATAATCAGAATTCCAACCCTAAATCCTTAAAATATAGCCAGACTCTCTGCTCTCAGACTTAAGAGGCAATTGGCAATGGGATCAAGTGTGTGACCTCTGGACAGGCACAGCTTTGCTTCCCGGCCGCCGCCCTGAGGTTTCCAGGAGATGGCAATGGATGGGGTGCTCTGTCCACGGGGCCTGGCCGTAGGCGGAGATCAGTTTACGAAGGCAGAGCCGGTTATGTGACAGATCTGCTGAGGGGTACAAATGGCATCACAGGATTTTCAACAACTTCACTGCTTACAGATGAGGAAACAGAGGATAGAAAGGTTTAAGGGACATGGCCAGCAATGACAGAGCCCAGCATGGAGTCCTGTGGCCCCTCAGTCCAGCACTCTGGGTGTGTGTGTGTGTATGGCCTCTCATCTCTCACTACACTATCAATATAAAAAGAAAAACTGCCTCAGTGCCTTCTGGGGGCAGCCTGGTAGACTCTGGAAGCCTAAAGTTCAACACACACTCTGGCTCTGCCTCACTGTGTGACTTTGAGCAAGTTTCTCAGCCTCTCTGAGCCTCTGCCGCCCACCTGTTAAGCGGAAAGCAGCACAGCTCTCCCCTGTGAGTACGAGCTAAGTTAACCCACGCACAGCACCTTGCACAGTGCCTGGTGCGTGGTAGAGTTTGCAGAAAGCACTATCTTAATTTTTGTTTTTATTTTCCTTTGGATACATTCTAAAAGGTTTATGAACAGACTTGGGGGCTTCCTGACTTCCTGTCTGATTCTCAGCCAATTCTGGGATTTGGGTGTGGGAAGCCTCCTTTGCCATCAGCAAGGCCTCGAAACTCAGCTGCCACCAACTCCTCTCTGGGGCCATATCTGGACCCAGGCTGGTAAGAGTCACTGGGTCCCTTCTGGAGCCAGCATGTGCCACCTCCACAATGGGACAAGAGGCAGGCCTGCTCGATTCGGCCTGGGTCCCACCTGGCCTCTTTTAGTTACGCCTTCGGCCCCTGGATAATATTTTTAAACTTTTCAGTTAATTTGGGCACCTCCCCTAGAGTAGCAGTTCTCTGACTGGGATCCTTAGACCAGCAGCATCTGCATCAGCTGGGAGCTTGTTAGGAATTAAAATTCTTTGGCCTCAACATTCATCTACTGAACAGAACCTGGGGGTGGACTCAGCAGTGTGGGTTTTAACAAGTCCTTCAAGTGATTCTAATGCACACTGCTCTAGAACAGTTTTTTTATTTAAATAGAAAAGAAAAAGAACAATTTCTGATGATCAGGGAATAACAGAAGGCTTGTAGGACCCAGGCCAGGCAAGCCTCATCCCTTCCATTGATTGGCTAATGGCTCTAGGCGAGTGCCTTCCCTTCTTTTCAGTCTCCAGGGCTGGAGCAAGGACCACAGCATCTCACGGGCACGCCATGGGGTCAAAGCAGAGAGGTTCACCCGGACCCAGCTCAGAGCCTGGCATGGGGAGGAACCTCAGGAAGGAGGAGATGCATCATGACACAGAGGTCTGCTTTAGACAAACCCTAGGCCCTTCTGGCCCCCGCATCCTGTATGTTAAAAAAAAGTGCAAATCTGATGCAAATTGGTCCTTTAAAAGCCCTGGCCTTGTCAGTCATTCCCTTCCCATTGAGGTAAAACTGTAATGCCACAACAAAAAGTTGAACACAGTGGTATACTAAACATACTTAACACCTAGATACAAAGAAAAGCACAGGCCTAGATGGCTGCAGGGGTGAATTCTATCAAATGTTTGAAGAAGAGTGAATATCCAACTCTTTCAAAAAGTAGAAATGCAAAGAACACTTCTCAACTCATTCTGTGAAGCCAGTATTACCCTGATACTGAAATCAGACAAAGAGATCACATGAAAACTACAGACTAATATCCCTTACAAATATAGATGCAAAAATTCACAACACAATACTAGAAAATCAAATCCTGCAATATACAAAAGAACTATATGTCATGAGCAAGTGAGATTTATCCCTGGAATGCAAAGTTGGTTTAATATCCCAAAATCAATCCATGTATTATACCATATTGATGGAATAAAGGATAAAAACCACATGACCAGTAAATAGGTACAAAAAAAAGACACGTTACAAAATTCACCAGCCTTTCATGATAAAAACACCCAATCAGCTAGGAATGAACAGAAGGGATTTTCACAACCCAATGAAGAGCATCTACCAAAACCCCATAGCTAACATCACACTCAATGGTGAAAGATTAACGCTTTACCCTAAGATCAGGAATAAGACAAAGATGTCTGTTCTTGCCAATTCTATTCAACACTGGACTTGAGGTTTTAGTCAGGGTAACTAGGAAAGAAAAAGAAATAAAAGGCACCCAGATCAGAAAAGAATAAGTAAAATGATCTATTTCCCAATGACATAATCTTGTATGAAGAAAATGCTAAGGAATCTACTAAAAAAACTATTAGAACTAATAAACAATTTCAGCAATGTGGCAGGATACAAGCTTAGTATACAAAAATTAATTGTATTCCTGTACACTAGCAATGAACAACGTGAAAATGAAATAAGAAAACAGCCATATATAGTCCAGAGGATGCAGGTACTTTTTTGCATCACCACTGGATCAGTATGATCATTAATAATGAGTTGTAGAAACAGCCACTATGCATAGGCACCTGCCCCATGCAAGGCACTGAGTCACGCCCTTTCCATGCAGCATCTCCTTCAACATTCACAACAAATGGAGTTCTCCCCATCTGACATATACAGAACCTCTGTGGTGAAGAGGTAAAGTAACCTGCCCAAGTCACAGAGCTGATTAGTGGAGGCACCAAAATTTGAACCCAGTTTGACTCCAATATTCATGTCTTGTCCCTGCACTGAGCTCACACAGCCTTCAGAGTCCCAGGGGTTCTTAGCCTGGTGTGCTCTTAAAAATACCCATGCCTTAAAAAAAATTACCATATGGTCCCGGAATTCCACTTCTGGGTATATATTCAAAAGAATAAGAGCAGGGTCTTGAAGAGATATTTGTGCACTATGTTCACTGCAGCATTATTCACGATAGCCAAGAAGTCAAAACAACCTGTATTTGTGTGCTAGGCTGCCACAACAAACCCCTACACGCTGGGTGGCTTAAATAGAATTTTGGCCGGACGCGGTGGCTCAAGCCTGTAATCCCAGCACTTTGGGAGGCCGAGACAGGCGGATCACGAGGTCAGGAGATCGAGACCATCCTGGCTAATACGGTGAAACCACGTCTCTACTAAAAAATACAAAAAAAAAAAAAAAAAAACCACTAGCCGGGCGAGGTGGCAGGCACCTGTAGTCCCAGCTACTTGGGAGGCTGAGGCAGGAGAATGGTGTAAATCCGGGAGGCGGAGCTTGCAGTGAGCTGAGATCCGGCCACTGCACTCCAGCCTGGGCCACAGAACGAGACTCCATCTCAAAAAAAAAACAAAAAAACAAAAAAAAACCAAAAAAAAAACAAATCAGCATTTTTTTTCCTCGCAGTTCTGGAGGCTGGGCATCTAAGATCATGGTATTGGCAGGGTTGGTTTTAGTGGAAGATCCTCCTTGGTTTGTAGACCTTGTCTTCTTCCTGTGTCTTCATGTGGTCATCCCTCTGTGTGTGTCCATGTCCTAATAGCTCCTCATAATCACACCAGTTATACTGAATTAGGGACCATCCTAATGACCTCAATTTAACATAACCACCTCTTTTACCAGTTGTATCTCCAAATACTGTCACACTCTGAGGTACTGAGGATGAAGGCTTCGAGTTAGGAATTTTGAGAGAGGACACATTTCAGCCCATAACACATTGCAAGTGTCTCTCAATAGATGAACAGACAAATAAACTGTGGTCTATACATTCAGGGGAATATTCAGCTTTAAAAAGGAAGGAAATCCTGACACACGGTATAAGATGCATGAACCTTGAGGACATTACGCTCAGTGAAATAAGCCAGTCACAAAAATACCGGAGAAGTCAAACTCATAGAGACAGAAAGTCGAATGGTAGCTGCCAGGGGCTGCGGGGGGCGGGGCGGGAAATGAGGAATTGTTGTTTAAGAGTATGGTTTCCGGCCGGGCGCGGTGGCTCAGGCCTGTAATCCCAGCACTTTGGGAGGCCGAGACGGGCGGATCACGAGGTCAGGAGATCGAGACCAACCTGGGTAACACGGTGAAACCCCGTCTCTACTAAAAATACAAAAACTAGCCGGGCGAGGTGGCGGGCGCCTGTAGTCCCAGCTACTTGGGAGGCTGAGGCAGGAGAATGGCGTAAACCCGGGAGGCGGAGCTTGCAGTGAGCTGAGATCCGGCCACTGCACTCCAGCCTGGGCGACAGAGCAAGACTCCATCTCAAAAAATAAAAATAAAAAAGAGTATAGTTTCCGTTTTGCTTAATGAAAAAGTTATTTATTTTGAGACAGGGTCTCACTCTGTTGCTCAGGCTGGAGACCAGTGGCACAATTGGCTCACCGCAGCCTTGACCTTTAGGGCTCAAGTGATCCTCCCACATCAGCCTCCCAAGTAATTGGGACTACAGGAGCATGCCAACACTCCCGGCTAATTTTTAATTTTTTTGTAGAGACAGGTTTTCACCATGTTGCCCAGGCTGATCTTGAACTTCTGGGCTCAAGTGATCCTCCCACCTCAGCCTCCCAAAGTGTGGGGACTACAGGCATGAGCCATTGTGCCCAGCTGAAGAAGTCCTGATAATAGACTGTGGTGATGGTTGCACGACAATGTGAATGTACTTATCACTACCGGACTGTACATTGAAAAGCGGTTAAGATGGTCAACATTATGTTACATGTAGAGGATCTGAGGTAGGGTGGTCTGGTCTGTGTGGGGCATGAATGTTGGTATTTTTCTAAAGCAGCCAAGGTGATTCCAGTGGTGGAACAGAATTTGAACATGGGTCTGAACTCCAAAGTCCTCACTCTCCCTACCATACACTTAAGGTGACATGAGGAGATGTCATAAGAAACTTCTCTACTTCATTAAAGGATGAGAATTTTTAAAAGACCAGCTATTGAAATACCATCACTTAAGAGCCTAACTCAGTTTTTTGTTGTTGTTTTTTTGGTACGGAGTTTCGCTCTTGTTGCCCAGGCTGGAGTGCAACGGCACGATCTCGGCTCACTGCAACCTCTGCCTCCTAGATTCAAGAGATTTTCTCCTGCCTCAGCCTCCCGAGTAACTGGGATTACTGGCACCCACCACCATGCCTGGCTAATTTTTTTGTATTTTTAGTAGAGACAGGGCTTCACCATGTTGGCCAGGCTGGTCTCAAACTCCTAACCTCGAGTGATCCACCTGCCTCAGTCTCCCAAAGTGCTGGGATTACAGGTGTAAGCCACCACACCAAGCCTTAACTCAGCTGTGTTTTTCGTTTTTGTTTTGGTTTGATTTGGTTTGTTTTTTTTTTATTAAAGGCACATATCAGTAAGTAACAAGGGAATAGTGACTGGCTGTCCATGCAGAATACATCTGTGCCAGTCATGGAAACATGGGAGAATGTCTGGGCAATGGCCTGGTGAATTAAGAGCTGAGGCCAGGCTGGGCTCTGACTGACAGCCTCGTCTATCTCCCAGGCTCTGCTGGCCCAACTGTCTTCCATGTGGTCCTCAAGAGCCTCCCATTGTGTCACTCCTGTGACTAGAGGGCTCCAAACAGTCCCCCAGGCTCAGGGTCCAGTTCAAGCCCGCTGGCCAGGCAAACAAAGCCCTAACCATCTGCATCCACGGCCTCTGAACACTCACTCTCCCCCACCGGCTCCACGCCAACTCTCAGACCACCTAGGTGTGGGTTCTGTCTCTGCACCTCCCTATGCCCAGAGGGCCTGGCCTGGGTCCTCACGCTCTCTCCTCAGCTCACAAGTCTCTCCCATCATCTGCTGCAGGGCACCCAAGCTCTTGTGCTTCCCTCTGACATGGCCACCCTGGCCCCACGGGGCTGGCATCAGACTTGTTCCCATCCAATTGTTCATTCACTCAACAAATATTCATTGAGCTTCCCCTCTGTGTGGAGGATGCTGTTCTCAGCACTGGAAACACAAAACAGACAGAAATCCCTATCAGCCTTGAGCTCATATTCTCTGAATTTTCATTCCTTAGGAGCAAGAACCATGTCTGAGTCATCTTTGTGCTCCTAGGACCAACCACAGTGTCTGGTACTAAGTAGGTGCTCAGAGAATAGCGAGTGCAGCAGTGAAAATTAGACCCGATCTCCACTGCTAAGCAGCTTTCTGAAGATGTCCTGGGTTGGGTAACACGTACCTGCTAACTGGACTCTCGTGCACCCCCAAGTTGAATACCAGCTGGAGTGGGGTGATGTGATGGCTGTGGTCTACCTGTTTCAGACCAAGAGCAGGGCAACTGCATTTCCCAGTGAGATGTCCCAGGAGAGCAATTTACCTATAGTCTTGAAGGCTGGCTCATGCCCAGAACATTTTCCTAGCACAGAAGAGTCACCATTTTGCATTTCTTTCTTCCTAAGCAAATGAGGACTTCAAACCTCAGCCTCAGGGCTCCAGGAAATGCATACACTCATTACTGTTCCCCGCAGCCCTTCAAGATACACGGGACACCACTGGGAATCAGAATGCTTTGTGTGGACACAGACTCTGCATGGGGCGCATCCTCCTTTTCAAGATGGCAGGAGCCAATTTCTTTTGCTTTTTCACCCGGTTCCATTCACCAGCATTTCCTGGTGCCCTCCACCTGTTAGAAACAGGAGCAGGGGAAGAAGGGAGGCTGCAGGCTGAGCCTGCAGGAGCTCCAAGTAATGGTAGCCTTGTGTTCTTGTTTATTTTTTCTTGTTTATCACCTCCAACTCCCGCCCACACCCATCACATCTGAAGCTGCAAGGCCCAGGCAGCCAGGACCTTGTCTGCCAGCAAGACCACAGCGTCTTCAGGCCTAGCTTAGAAGAAGCACCCATTTTATTTACGGGTGGACATCCCCGCAGACATGTAGAAACAAAGAGGAGTATTTTTTAGCCAGGGCATGGGGACTGGGTGTGGTGAGAGGGGGAGGAGTCAAGGAAGACATCTGGGTTTCTGGCCCAGGTGACAAGGTGGTGCCACGGATGCTTTCGGTTTGCAGCGGGGTGGTGGGAGTTGAATTCCAAGAGGCCATGTAACCGGCAGGAACACACCCGCAGGAAACGGTGGCCGGGTTTGCACTGACTTCGGCCATGGCCTTAGAAAAGGGACGCTGGGGCTGGACGGCTGGGCAGGACTGAGCTGAATGCTTTGTCGGGTCTTTTTAAAATAAGTGATCTTTTTAACTACCTACAGTTAAAATGGGTAATTTTAATACAAATAAAATCATGCTAATCAAATAAAAAGTGTGAGAGTTTCAGAAGAGAAGACAAAGTAAGTGTCTACTCTCCCCACAGGCCAATGCTAAGGGCTTTCTCCCAGAAGGAAAAGACAAGCAGGGAAGGAGTGCTTGGCGCGGGCCCACCCAGGCCACCCACAGCTGACCCTCGCCATCTGTGGTGGGAGAACGACCTCACCAGATCCAGGTGAGAAAGTGGAGTCCCAGTGAAATGTAGGGATGTGGCCCGAGACCAGCAAGCAAGAAATACTGAATTTGGGACCTGAAACCAACGCGGACTCAAAACCCCAGTTTGCTACACACATGCTCACGATAGAAAGGATATCCATTTCATCTCTCTTCTGAAGATTAAAGAAATAGGGCAAAAAGTTCCTGATTTAACTTTTAATATTTATATCGGCTCATGAAGTCCAAAGTATATCAAGTTCCCTTTCTCCCTGCAGGGTTTTTTTCTCCTGGTCTGGCCAGGGCCCTGCACCTCTTGACCCCCCCACCAGCACAGAGCAGCCCTTCTTTGCTACCGGCCTGGGGAAGATGAGGCCACTTTCCACCCAGGATTAAAAGCATCTCAGCAACTGCATCAGGCTGATAGTCAAGATCCTAGAATGCTGCCCCAGTGACCTCTGCCATCCACCTCCCAGCTCTCCCCTACCCATGGCCCACCCTCCTGCCAGGCTTCTCCTCCTACCTCTCCTCTGCACCTTCCACTGCCCCTGCTTACCGGGAACGTCACCCACCAATTCCAAATCTCCCCTTGCCTAAATCTCACATCCTCCGAGGTCAATTACACACTCATTCTTCCAACAAACATGCCTGCAAGTTTGCAGAGCACCTGCCGTATGCCAAGCTCTGGGGAAGAAAGTGAATGATACAGGTAGTGCCTCCCCTCAGCTACTTCCCCAGAGCACAGAACATTCTCCTCCATCAGAGAGAGAGAGAGAGAGAAGTACTGGCACAGGCCCCATGCTCTGGGCTTATGTGTATTAGCTCAGTAATCTTCATAATTCTTTGAAGGAGGTGCCAGCTTCCCTCCCACCTAACCTCCCAGTACAGAGAAGGAGAAACACCTCAGAGAAAGCAAGCAGCCTGCGGAGACCAGAGGCTGGGGCTGGCCCCTGGTGTCAGCTTTTATCTAAAACCCTTACTGTGCAGCGGGCTTCTCAAGGACAGCGTCCGCGGCTCATTCGCCTCTACATCCCCAGGGCCCTGCCCAGGGCCTGACACAGCAGGTACACAGCCCCGTTTGCTGAACTGAGTGGTTTCTGCATCCAGGAATAGACACCCGCTTCTTAATCCCTGCCTCAGAGGCAGCTCCCACGGCGCTCAACCGACTCCTGACCTTCATGAACAGACCACGGGGACGGCAGCACCTGCATCAGCGTCTGTCTGGCTTCCTCTTCGAAACCCAACAGACTCCATCTGGGCCCCAGAAAACTGCCCTGATGCTACAGGTGGGACGAAAAATCTTTTAAAAGCACGTTAAAAGGCAGGCCTCTAAAATCAGCTTCCTAGACCATGGCAGGAAGAAGAAAATGGGCATGAAATTTCCTCATCCCAGCCTCAAACTCCTCCACCTGAGCAAGACAGCAATTATGTCTCCCACCAGAAGACACCCAGTGCGACACCTGAAGCAGTCAGTGTTGAGTGTGCCCAGGTGACACCTGTTTACAGCCCCGCCAGTGGGTCTCTGTCATCCACCAAAAGCAAAACGCCTGGTGAAGGCTGCTGGGGATGGCAGCCCTTTCTCCCCAAGCTTTGGCTTCTACGTGACCCTGTGCAGCCCCACCCCGATACCTTCCCCAGTCCCCCACTGTCTCCAGGCTGTGGCCCAAGTATTGGGCCTGGCATTCAAGCTCCTGAGCTTGTCTCCTGCCACCCTCCCAACTATGACACGGCCATACCACCCTACACGCCAAAAATGAAAACAATGGCCACCATGTCTATGTTCCATACAGGACCTCATTTAAGCCTCTCAGCAACCCTCCAAAGTGACTTGTATAATTATGCCCATTTTCCCTATGGGAAAACTAAGGCTTGAGGAATGTCTGCAACTTTCTCAAGATCTCAAGCCCAGCAATGGCAGAGCCAAGATGAAAGACGAGATCAGACTCCCATGTTCTTCCTCACTGCACCAAGAAATACTGCCTCCAAATCCCCAAATGCTCAGCGCCCTCTCTGGTGTGCCTCCATGCCTCTGCCCAAGCTGTTCTCTCTGCCCAGAAGGCCCTCCACTCGCTCACCCACCATTCTCACCACCCTAGACCTGGCCAACAACTCTAGCCTCAATGTCACCTCCCCTAAGTCTTCCTAGAGCTTCCCACCCCCCACCCAGTTGCACTCACAGCATTGTGACCATCACAGCCGCATTTAAGCTCGGAGTCCTCCAGTCCTCTTGGCTGGAACCACCTGTTCTCCTGTCTGCTGTTCAAGTTCTTTGAAACTTAGAGTTGAAGGTGGATCTCAATAGAGATTGAAGCTGGATGGCAAAGTGGCTAAGGGTATGGAGTGAGACCTTAGGCTAGTGAGTTCTTCCGCCTGTCTAGATCTCAGTTTCTTCATTCGTAAAATGGGATTATTCAATAACCATACCAAACTCATAGTGTTGTGATGAGAATTCAACAAGACAATATAAGTAAAAGCTGGGAGCACTGTGCCAGGTGCATAACATTGACCTCCCCTGAACATCAGCTGCTGTTGTCATCATGACTTACTTGGTAACCACTGCGGAGTTCACCACTATGCCTGATACTCTGTAACCACTTAATAAAGGTCTCAGGGTTGGAAGGGAGAAAGGAAGCGGGGGAAGGAGGAAGAAAGGGAGGGGAGAAGAAAGAGAGAGGGGAAGAAGAAGGGAGAGAGGAAGGAAGGAGAGAGGGAGGGTGGGAAAAGAGGAGAAAGAGAGAGAGTGAGAGAGAGCAGGGAGGGAGGAAGTCGAATCAGCTCGGAATAAAACTAACCAGCAAACACTGCTCTAAATGGGAGTAAAAAGGTGAAATTTCTTCCACTTGGGGTCATGACCTCCCACTGGGACTGTGATCAAGTGTCCTCACTCACCCAAGCCTTCCTTTCTTCCTCTTTGGTGGAGGCTGCATTACCTAAGCCTGCAGCCCTGACTCCTAGAGCCGCCCTCACCCAGCCCTGCCACCAACTGGCTGGGGAGCTGCCTGCTGCTCTGCATGCTACGATCAGAGACAAGGCCTGGCATCGGAAGAGTTTGTGTCCACACGAATAAAAGGCAGGCAGTCTCTAAGAAAAAACTCGACCTCTGATCCTGATGCCAGGGAATATTTATGTGACCTTTTAACCCCTGTATTTAAATACTAGTTCTTTGATCTCAATACCCAACACTTCACTCTTGCAGTAGATCTTTGCAATATTCTCACAGAAGTGGGCATCCTGACCAAGTGTGGTGCCTCATGCCTGTAATCCCAGCATTTTTGGAGGCTGAGGGTGGCGGATCACCTGAGGTCAGGAGTTCGAGACCAGCCTGGCCAACATGGCAAAACTCTGTCTCTACTAAAAACAGAAAAAAAAAAAAAAAAGCTGAGCATGGTGGTAGGCGCCTACAGTGCCAGCTGCTCAGGAGGCTGAGGCAGGAGAATCACTTGAACCAAGGAGGCGAGGTTGCAGTGAGCCAAGATCATGCCACTGCACTTCAGCCTGGGCAACAAGAGTGAGACTCTGTCTCAAAACAACAGAAAATAGTGGGCATCACTTAGCCCCAATTCTAGCAAACCCGCATCACCTACCTTTTATCCTGAGCTCAGTTTGTTTTTCCGTGATTGGCCCCACCCATGCACATCCCCCTCCCCTACCTGCCTGAAGACTGCACAGGCAGATTCACACTTCCCAGCCAAGGCTTCAAAATCAAGCTCCACCAGATGCTCCTAGTGCCCGGCTCACCAGAGGCCGACACCTGCTCACCATTCGACAGCACCCGGATTCCTGCTCAGAGGCCCCGCCGTCCCTGCCCCTCAGCCTCAGCTCCAGGAGTCTTCCCTGAGCCTGGCCTCCTTCACACAGGCCTTGGTCACAGGCGCGTCTGGGTGGGAAGAGGAGCCACGCTGAGCATCAGGAGACCTGGGATTTGAAGCCCCTTCTCTCCACAGCCTTGTGACCCTGGCCCTGTCTAGGCTTCAATTTCGTGTTTTGAAAAATGAGCACTGGGGCTGATGGTGTTTCTCAAACCTCAGTCAGTCATCAGTTGCCGCCGCTGTGACTTCTGCATAAAATGCAGGGTTCTTCTTTTCTTAAAGTCAGCTTTCCAGAGGTGTCATCTGCACCGTAAGAGTGTGCACCTCAGAGAGCCCTGATAATCTAGAGAGAGAATATTTTGGGGAAGGCCATCACATTCCCGTGTGCCCCTCGGCACCTCACCTTTCTGTGCTTAGTACTTTTCTTTAACACTACTGACTTTTGAAAAACTCATACATTACTTCAGCCTTATTCTAAGCAAAAATATCCCCAAAATCATAGGCTTCATGTGCTGTATTTTATAACTATAAAATACAGTTATATTTTCCCTAATGGGCACTAAAGTATTATTAAAATAAATTATGTTTGGCTACTTTCACCTAAAATCTCACATTGCAACACCGGTGAGCACTCTCACTGAGAAATGCGGAACCAGCTACCCGTTCCCTGAGGCCCCTTTCGTCTGGAAAAGTCTGGATCCTGCTTCTTACTTGTCACAGAGTCTGCCCAGGCCTTGTATGCAGCAGATGCTTACTAAATACTGGCTGCTGAACCAGAGTGAGAGTTCAAGGCCATCTCTGCAGCCCCCAGACCATCTCTGGCTGACCACATCCTGCTGCCCATGGTGAGAAGGCATGCGCTTGTGTCCTGCAGAGCCGATAAACACTGCACTCAGGGGGACACTGGCCCTCGCAGGAGGGAAGACAGAGCGGAGCTGGACACAGGCGGAGGCTGAAGCAAGCAGCAAATTGCTGGATGTGCAGAGAGGCTGCACTGGGGAGAGCTGCTCCTATTTTAGGCCATTGAGCTACTTTTAATAATTCGGTCATTTTCACATCAAAACCATTGCAAGGAAAACCCCCTAGGATGCTAAATCTGTGTGCCCAGAAGGGATTTACCACAGACAATGTGAAGAGACCCATCCCCTTCCAAGTCCCCGTTTCACCACAAGCTAAAAACCAAACAGAAGCCTTTAGTTCCCTGAGCGATTGGACAAGGAATTTGTCAGATGTCTGTAGTCCTTTAAAAAAAAAAAAAAAAAAAGCAGGGGGATATAAAAGGAAGAGGGTGCATTTCAGCCTTGTAAAAGACAATACTGATAAAGGCAGACACCAAGAAACTTAGTAAGGCTTCCAAGAGCTCTACACGCAGAGCCCACTGCACGCAGGGACCGTGCCTAACTCTGCAGCCCTGGCAAATGGAGCTCCTTTCAACCCAGCCCACTGAACCCCTCTTTCAGTTTACTCACCACCCAGCCCACTCCTAACTCCCCATCCCCAGCCATCATGTACTATAGACAGTGCCCTAAACATCCTGTTCTGTCTTCATTTCCAGTGGACAGTCCTTCCTTCCTCCTTCACTTGGGAAGCTCCTATTCATCCTTCAAAGGTCTGTTCATCCATTGCCTCCCACAGGAAGCCCCCCAGAGACCCTCTCACTCCACAGACCAACACGAGGACCCAGGGAAAGATGTGGGGGCGGGGGAGTCTTAGCTGGGGTGGAGCCTGAGCCTCAGAGGCTTCCTTCCTTGTCCTGTGGATAAAGGAATTTAAAGCTCATTCCCGAGCAGTGGGAAGACAGGCAGGAGATGCCAGCCCAGCCTGCTGGGAAGACACTTCTGCTGACAGTGTTGTGGTGTGCTGAAACTGGATCTGTGAAAATGCAGTCGACTCTCCGGCATCAAAAGGCCTATACATGAATGCCTGCTGGAGCTTCCCTCCACAGTGCCCCTGGTGTGCCCAAGAGGACGACGCATGCTCCTCTTGAGGGGGAAACAGCATTCCCTGCTCTGCACTCAACGCCTTTTAATACCAGCAACCACCACCCAACCATCACCACCGCCAATGTTTACCCAGCCCGTATCCTGTGTCAGCTCCGCTCCAAGAACTTTACATGTAACCCTCACAAGAACCCTAAAATGTAGGTATTGTAGAGATTTAAAAAGTGTGGAAAGGCTAAAACACTTGTCCAAAAGTGCACAGCTACTAAGCAGGACTCATATCCAGATAGTTTGGTTCCAGGGCGGGTTATGGTGGTTGGAAAAATGACAGAAAGCTCCTAACTCATTCTGAAAACTTCCAAACGCCCAGCACTGCTACCAGATTTCCCCTAAAGAACTCACGGAGGATTTACGTGCAGGGACATGCATGGATGTGCTGTTTACAACAAGGAAAATAAGCAGCCAACTAAATATTTGCTAAATATTCACCAACAACTGCGTGTCCCATGGCACATTTATAGAATGGGAGAGTATGGAGTCCTTTAAGCTGAAGCTCTGTCATCTCAAATTTTGGTGTGAAGACCTGTGTATCCTGATTCCCGAGTGTGCTTGCTAAAATGCAGCCTTCCTGGGTCCCGCCCTAGACCTCATGAATGGCACTGTCTAGAGGCGGGGTCTGGCAATCTTAAGTTAGCACATACATTTTTCTGTGCAGTAATGTGTGAGAACCGCTGCTGGGGATGAATACTGCCATGGAAAGGGTCAGCTCTGTGACTTCTGTCCATGATGGGGTCCTCAGTGCCTAGAACAGTGACCAGCACAATAATGGATCTTCAATAAATATTTGGTGGTCCAGAGAACTCGTCAATCAACAAACTATTCTGAAATAATCTGTTGGCATTTCTAAATACCTGACCCATCTATGGGTTTCTTGGGAGCAGAGACCAGGAACATCTTCTCACCGTACCATGCCCAGCACAGAGCCAGCCAGCCACACGCAAAGCCAGCCCTCAGAAGTGGCCCACCAACACCGGAACAACTGAATGCCACTGTATCACACTGATCCTAAGTTAACATTTCTGCAATCAAGATTCATCTCACATTCAATGCCCATCATCATTTAACGAACAGCACTTTTTCCCATGTCTTTAGTGGTACAAAAATAATGATGCATGTCCCAATTGACAGCAGCTTAGATTTAATAAAATACGGTACGTAACAGAGTCCAGAATTCTGATTTAAAAGTTTAAATTAGCTGCCAACACAGCTAACAGATTGTTGTGCATTTCCTTTCTTATAATTTGCAGAAATAAATCCAGAGCCATCTGTTCTGAGCATTCGGCTTCAGCCCCCAGTCGTCCTGGTGACCCAGGGCTTAGCTGCTGAGATGCAACTCAAAGATGTGATGCATGTGGAAGGCTTTCATCTATCTTCACCCAGGACACGTCTGACAGCATCTGTTGGGATGTGGGAGCTAAAATATCTCCTTCATTGAAGGCTGTAGGATGTACAAGAAAGGTCAGTTCTGAGCTAGACCTTGGTTACATCCCAGCTCCACTGTTCTCAGATGTCTGGCCTGGGGAATCTCATGGCCACACCTGGCACAATGGGCATGGTCTGCCCATGACAGGTGTGGGTCACGTTACAATTGTTCAGTGGACGCTCACCCTGTTGGCCAACAGCCACAGCCCTTAATTTTCTATAACAAGTTCCATGGCTAGTGGTTTGAATGTGTCCCTCAAAGTTCGCTGTTAATCTCCAATGCAACAGTGTTAAGAGGGGGGATCTTTAAGAGGTAATTGGGTCATGAGGGCTCTAACCTCATGAATGGATTAATGCCATTATTGCAGGAGTGGATTTCTGATAAAAAGCTGAGTTCAGCCCCCTTCTCAGCTCTCTCTCTGGAACTCTCTTGCCCTGCAGCCTTCTGCCATGGGATGCAGCAAGAAGGCCCTCGCCAGATGCAGGCCCCTCCACCGTGGACTTCCCAGCCTCTAGAACTGTAAGAAACACATTTGTTTTCTTTATAAACTACCCAGGAGGTGATATTGTGTTATAGCAACACATAATGGACTAAGACGAGTGCACCTGGGCAGGTTACTCCCTGTACAAAAAGGTGCATGGAATGGGAAGCTGGCCCACAACACAGGGTTGTTTGAAGAATCAAATGAGATTAAATTGAAAACTCTCTGAAAAGCAGCAATTTATATGGTAATTCAGGTAATTTGTAATGTTTAGAAAGCTACAAATTATAGATATAAGAATCTTCAAATTTTCAAATCAAACTTCAGTGTACACGTTCCATAACACTTACCTTTTTTGACTGAGAATCCATCATTTTCCTAACCTTTTCATGAGCCACTGGCACAGACCATCACAACTCAGAATCAGGATCTCCGAGCTACAATCCTGCTAGATCCCAGCTCAGACATCTTCCCCAGCATAGCCCTGGCCATGCTACCTAACCCCTGCTTTCTCCTCCTCAAACTGGCGCCAGTTGTCTGTGGTTTCACATTCCCTGTGCAGGTTAGATCTGCCTCTCCGTAAGCACCAGCCATGAAGCAGCTCACCCAGTAGGGTGTGAGTGAGGGACCGTAGAGTCGAGAATTCTGATGAAAAAATTTAAATTAGATGCCAACACAGCTACCAGATTGTTGTCTATTTCCTTTCCTTGGGCTCTGTTAGAACCAAGGGCATCTTGGTTTGCATCAGCAGCACTAACTCCTGATGCAACAGCTTTCTTTCTATGGATTACTTCATTATCCCAAAGAACACAGCTTCTACAACTTCAGAAGAGTTATCCGGGCCACATATCCAGGGCTATGTGCTATGAGGTAGGGCTCAAGCTGTCGGCCAGTGCTGTCCCTTTCCCTGTGTGAGATGCTTGTCAAGTTACTCCCGCTCTCTCTACCTCTTCTCCTGACCTGGAACACAAGGATGGGGAGAACAGATCACCTCACAGTGTGGAGGGCAGACCATGCTGTAGGTCACGCAGTGCACACTCCATACATCCCAAATTTGCCCTGTGGACACTACAGGCTTCTCACCAGGGGTCACAAACTCAGATATGAAGCACCTGAAAGCCCAGAACCTTCCATCATAGGGATGGTAGTGGGATGGGGTGGTGTCTGCCTCCCAGTCTGTATCCATGTAGGATCTCAGTGATGGCCACAGGTGAACGTGGCTCCAGGAAGCCTTCCAGAGGCAGGACCCCTGTGACGTTCACCTGGTCACCCACAGCACAGGGCCTGGCTGGATGAGATGGAGAGCAAATTTTGGAGTAAAATAAAGGGCTGGGGTTTGGATTTGAAGGCACAGATGGAACATGATTCGCTGGAAAGAAAGAATGAGTATATTCCAGAGGGCCTGGGGTAGTGCTCAACTCCATCCCATAGGGCCATTTCTCCACTCCCCCACCCCCACCAGCCCCAGTTAGTAGCTGTCATTTCTACAAAGGAAGTCTATCTTCTTAGGTTAGGAAAGAAAATTTGGTTTGAAAATGTATTGGATAAAAATCAGGCTATTTGATGGATCAATGAGACAGAAGAGAAAGTCCAAAAACAGATCCAAGGATGTACACAGGAATTTAAAACACATAATGGGCCAGGCGTGGTGACTCACACTTGTAATCCCATCACTTTGGGAGGTTGAAGCAGGAGGATCGCTTGAGCTCAGGAGTTCGAGACCAGCCTGGCCAACATGGTGAAACCCCATCTCTACAAGAAATATAAAAATTAGCTGGCCGTGGTGGAATGCCCCAGTAGTCACAGCTATTCAAGAGGCTGAGGTAGGAAGATAGCTTGAGCCCAGGAGGTCTAGGCTGCATTGAGCCATGATGGTGCCACTGCACTCCAGCTTGGGTGACAGAGCAAGACCGTGTCTCAAAAAATATATATATATTTAAATTAAAACACACACACACACACACAATGGCGAAAAAATAACAGCAACCAATAAACACTGGATTAACACTGGACAAAAGGCTAGCTATTTAGGAACAAATAAAACTGGGTAGGCACCTACAGCCTCACAGCAAAACAACTTTCATGTGGATTACAAGTTTAAATACAAACAAAGAAACCACAAATCTGCTTAAAAAACTACTTAAAGACTCTTGAGGAGGAGAGAAAAGGTCTAAGCATTCACAAAAGGCAAACATTTTAAATCTCTGTACAGTAAAAGCATCATCATAGAGCAAAAACCTCAAACCACAAGTTGGAAGAAAAAATCTGTGGCCGGGCACGGTGGCTCACGTCTGTATTCCCTACACTTTGGGAGGCCGAGGCGGGCGGATCACGAGGTCAGGAGATCAAGACCATCCTGGCTAACATGGTGAAACCCCGTCTCTACTAAAAATACAAAAACAACAACAAAATAATTAGCCAGGCGCGGTGGTAGGCACCTGTAGTCCCAGCTACTCGGGAGACTGAGGCAAGAGAATGGCGTGAACACGGGAGGCAGAGGTTGCAGTGAGCCGAGATCGTGCCACTGCACTCCAGCCTAGGCAACAGAGCGAGACTCTGTCTCAAAAAAAAAAAAAAAAAGTCTGTGACACATAACAAACCCCAGGTTAATATTCTTAATAGATTAAGAGGTTTCAGAAGTCAAAATTGCTTTAAGCAACATGCAGGTGGAAAAAAATAGTATACATAATGGAGAAACAATTCTCAAAAGAAGAAACACAAATGGCCAATATACAGACAAGATGTTCGGCCTCCCTGGTAACTAAAGAAACCAGAACCAGGATACAAATTTTCACTCATCACATTGGCAAAGATTTTAAAGATTTGCTGTTGGCAAGGTTCTGGGAAAGTGCTATTCTCCTTCACTCTTGGGTACAAACTGGCACATGTTTTCTAGGGTGCCGCTGGGCAATTTCTGTTTAATGTGGACTGCTTTTGCTCATAGCTTCACTCTAAAAATCTATCCTAAGGAAATAATCCACAAAGATGCGCCCGGCAAGAGACTGGTTAAATAAATCATAGTAGATCCAGACCATGGGGGCCTGAGAGATGTTCATCATACCTGCTGTAGGCAAAGTGGGTCACAAACAATATGATCCCATTTTTCATGGAGAAAAACCCACATCAGACACTCACGGACGTCACAACCCTAATGATCAGGATTAAAGCAAGATAGTGATTTCCTTTTGGGAGTAAGGGAATTAGGCTGTTTGAAAAAAAGAGAATTCTTAGAAAGAGAAGGTGGAATGCTCCTAACAAAGACACGGAAAGGAAAAAAGAACTGAGGAAACAGGAGAGGGTAAGTTCAGGCCAACAAAACAGAGAAGAAATTAGGTCAGAGAGAAAAACATCAATGGCACCCAGCAGGTAAAAGTCAAAATGTCAGGTTTGAGATGTAACTAATGGGATTTTGAGAGTCTTCCCAAGTTGCTGGGTGAAGGAAAGTGCCAAATAGCATAATGTTCTTTCCTCTATACCAGCAACAACCAATTAGTGGATAAAACTGGAAGACGATCCCATTTATAACCGAATCGAAGGGAGCTAGGAATAAATTGCACAGAATGTTCAGGAAAGAGAAGAAAATGTGATTTCTGTATTAAGGGCAAAGAAGAAAACTGAAGTGCAATCCAGACAGGATCACCCTTGAGCCCTCGCTTCCCTCCCGCATGCTGTGTGCCCCACTCCCTGGCCCTGGACCCCTTCTCATTCCCACCTTTTCCCAAACCCTCCTTTATTCTGGCTCCTGAAGCATCCCTCCCTCCAGGACCCCTCATCATCAGACTCTCAACATGCCTGCTCATCCCCATTCAAACAAAACAGGTCTTCCTGTGTCCCCAACAGGCCAATCTTCACCCCTCCCTGCCCCCTACAGTCCTTCCAGATGGTCTCCACCTGTCGTCTGAAGTCTGCACTGCCTCTTCACTTCCCTGCGAGGGGGCTTCAGCTCCCACACCTCCACTCACCTCCACTCACCTCCACTGACCCACTGACTTCCACTCACCTCCCCTGACCAACTGACCTCCACTGACCTCCCCAACCTCCACTCGCCTACCCTGACCTCCACTCACCTCCCCTGATCTCCACTCACCTCCACTCACTTCCCCTGACCTCCACTC
Source organism: Colobus angolensis palliatus (assembly GCF_000951035.1). Lineage (NCBI taxonomy): Eukaryota > Metazoa > Chordata > Mammalia > Primates > Cercopithecidae > Colobus > Colobus angolensis. The sequence continues at coordinate 3,794,110 of NW_012114522.1, read as the reverse complement.
ACCTCCCTGACTTCCAATCACCTCCCCTGATCTCCACTCATCTCCTCTGATCTCCACTCATCTCCCCTGATCTCCACTCATCTCCCTGACCTCCACTCACTTCCCCTGACCTCCACTTACTTCCATTCACTTCCCCTGACCTCCACTCACCTCCCTGACCTCCACTCATCTTCCCTGACCTCCACTGACTTCTGTGGCCTCCACTCACCTCCCTTAGCCTCTACATTGCAAGATTGAGCCCACATTTTGTGATCTGACCTATCTGGCTGCTCCGTGGGCTTTGGCATAGCTGGCAGGTGTGCTAAAGGAAAGGAAGCTGGCCCAATGGGAAGGTGGGAGTGTAACGGGGAGGTCCCCAAAGACTCTGACCAGGAAGTTATGATGAGCTGAGCTCCAAAGAAAAAAGAAGGCAAACCCAGTGGGAAAAAAAAAATAGAACATTCCAGATGGAGAGAGCTGGTGTACAAGCAAGGAGAGAGAAGGCAAGGAACCCACAGAGGGACTCGGTCTCAGGGCCTTGGACTCAGGAAGTCCACCTTGCTGTCCGAGGGTGACCAGAGCCACCGGGTGCTCTGAGCAGGACTGTGTCCTCATTGGTCCTGGGGTTTGAAAAGGTCCACTCTGGATGCTGGATGCAGTGTGGAGAAGGAACTGGAGGGCTGGATTAGATGAGGTAGAACCCAGGGGGTTGTCACTGTGTCCCAGAGATAAATGGTGCAAGTTTGGGCTGGGCTCATGGTGCAGAGGCGATGAAGAATGAGTCATGTTTGAAAGCTTTTTTGCTGGGACACCTGGGAGGACTTGGTGATGTACTCAACATGGGGTCAAGGAATAGGTGGGGTCAAAGTCCCCCACGGTGTCTGCCTCATACCACGGGTACATGGTGCCTCCTTGATGGAGTCGAGCAGGAAGGAAAGGAGTGGATTGCACCAGCCAGCCATGAGCTCAAGCTCAGCCATGTCTGGGATGGGGTAGATTATGGGCCAGACAGGGGGCCAAGAGGTCAGCAGGGCCTTAGGGAAGGTCACCAAGGGGCTGTGAGCTTGGACCTCGTCCAGCTGGAGGACAGTGGGAGCTACTGCAGACCACTGGTCTTATGAGGAATGGGACTTCTCAGCTGCTGGAAGGCCCACCTAGGTGGTGACAGGGCCAGCAGAGGAGGGACTCACCAGGACACTGCACTGCAGCTGAGCTTGCATCCGCGCAGCTCAGGCAGCCAGAACCTGGGAAACCCTCGGCACTCATTTTAGCCCAACCCTGGTCTTTTCTGGTGAGGGTCCTGGGGAAGTCGCCTCCAGAGGCCATGTGAGCCAAGTGACAAGGGCAGGTGGAGCCAGGGCCCTTGGTCCCTTCTACACAATCCAGATGAGGTTTCACATTTGTTCCATTCCAAAAAGAGAATGCAGTATTAGTATTCTGGTTAGCAGGTTAACTTGCACAAGGCAGTCATGTCAACAACAAAGGCACCATCTCGTTCAACCTGCCAGGCTCAGCGTGGCACTGTCCATCTGTTAGCTCCTTAACCGTCACAACCACCTGTTAAAGGCATAGCATTACTCTCATTGTCATCATTCCCACTTTACAGGTAATGAAACTGGCTCAGAAACGTTAAGTGACTTGCCCAAAGTCACCTAGCCAGGAGCCAGGTGTGGGACCCAAGTGTTCCCGATTCCAAAGCCTGGATCCCTCACCATCAAGGACTCTCTTGAATCCAGAGCCACTCACTGCCACTCCCTCCCATCACCAAAGCAGGCACATCCGTACTAGCCCATGAGCAGCAAGGCTTCCAGGCAAAGCCTCACCAGGACCATGTGAGGCCACAGCATCAGACACGGGAAGATGCTGGGAACATCTGGCTCTGTTGTCTGCTAATCAAATCCAGCTTCAGGGTTTGACATGACTCTCAACGGAAGAAAACAGCTGTACCCATGAGAGCTGCCAGCTTGGGGTTCTACAGAGTTCAGGCCCTGGGGCTCCCACGATAGAGCCTGTGTTAGTTTCCTATGGCTGCTGTGATGTCAGAGACATACCTTGTTTTATTGCACCCAACTTTATCGTGCTTCACAGCTATGACGTTTTTCACAAATTGAAGGGTTGTGGCAACCGTGTGATGAGCAAGTCTATCCATGTCATTCTTCCAACAGCTCACCTCATGTCTCTGTGCCACATTCTGGTAATTCTTGCAATATTTCAAACATTTTCGTTATCTGTCATGGTGATCTGTGACCAGTGATCTTTGATATTACTATTGTAACTAGGGAGATCATGAACCATGCCCATATAATACAGAGAACTTAATGGATAAATCCTGTGTGTATGCTGACCGCTCCACTGACCAGTCATTCTCCCGTCTCTCCCCCTGGCCTCAGGCCTCCCTATTCCCTAGACACAACAGTGCTGAAATTAGGCCAGTTAATAACCCTACAATAGCCTCTAAGTGTTCAAGTATGAGTTGCATGTCTCTCACTTTAAATCAAAAGCTAGACATGATGAAGCTTCATGAGGAAGGCAGGCGGAAAGCTGAGATAAGGTGAAAGCTAGGCTTCTTGCACCAGTTAGCCAAGTTGTGAATGCAAAGGGAAAGTTCTTGAAGGAAATTCAAAATGCTACTCCGGTGGACACACAAATAATAAGAAAGTGAAACAGCCATATTGCTGATATGGAGAAAATTGGAGTGGTCTGGGTAGAAGACCAAACCAGTCACAACATTCCCTTAAGTCAAAGCCTAATTCAGAGCAAGGCTCTAACTCTCCTGAAGGCTAAGAGATGTGGAGAAGCTGCAGAAGAAAAGTTTGGAACTAGCAGAGGTTGGCTCAGGAGGTTTAAGGAAAGATGCCATCTCCCTAACATAAAACTGCAAAGTGAGGCAGCAAGTGCTGATGGAGAAGCTGCGGCAAGTTACCCAGAAGATCCAGCCAACATCATCGATGAAGGTGGCTACAATGAACAACAGATTTTCCACACACATGAAACAACCTTATATTGGAAGATGATGCTATCTAGGACTTTCTGAGTTGAAAAGGAGAAGTCAATGCCTAGCTTCAAAGCTTCAGAGGACAGGCTGACTCTCTTGCTAGGGGCTAATAGAGCTGATGACGTGCCAAAGTTGAAGCCAATGCTCATTTCCCATTAGGAGATCCTAGGGCCCTGTACTCTGAAAATGCAATAGTAAAGTTGGGATGACAGCACATCTGCCTGTAGCATGGTTCACTGAATATCTTAAGCCCACTGTTGAGACCTACTGCTCAGAAAAA
>NW_012114522.1:3784946-3790806 GCF_000951035.1 Colobus angolensis palliatus | reverse complement strand
AAGAAGATTACTTTCACAATGTTATGGCTCATTGACAAGAGCTCTGATGGAGATGTAGAGGAGGCTGATGTTGTTTTCACGTCTGCTAACACACCATCCATTCTGCAGCCCATGGATCAGGGAATAACTTTGATGTTTAAGTAATATTACTTAAGAAATACATTTTGGGAGCCTATAGCTGCCATAGATAGTGATTCCTCTGATGTATCTGAGCAAAGTACCTTGAAAACCTTCTGGAAAGGATTCTTCATTCTAGATGCATTAAGAACATTCATGATTCATGAGAAGAGGTCAAAATATTAACACTAACAAGAGTTTGGAAGAAGTTGATTCTAACCCCTATGGATGACTCTGAGGTCAGAACTTCAGGGGAAGTAATTGCATAAGTGGTGAGAACAGCAAGAGAATTAGAATGAGAAGTGGATCCTAAAGATGTGAGTGAACGGCTGCAATCTCATGATCAAACTTGAACAGATGAGGAGTTGCTTCTTACGGAGTAAATGAAGTGCTTTCTCGAAATGGAATCTACTCCTGGTAAAGATGCTGTGAACACTGTTAAAATGCTGTGAACACTGTTAAAATGACAGGTAAGGATTTAAAATATTATCTAAACTTAGCTGATAAAGCAGTGGCAAGGCCTGAGAGGATTGACTCCAGTTTTGAAAGAAGTTCTACTGTGGTCAAAATGCTGGCAGGTATTGTGCGCTACAGAGAAATCTTTCGTGAAAGAGTCCACCGATGGGACGAACTTCATTGTCTTATTTTAAGAAATAGCCACAGCCACCCCAGCCTTCAGCAACCACCACCCTGATCAGTCAACAGCCATCAACATCAAGGCAAGACCCTCCATCAGCAAAAAGATTATGTTGAAGGCTCAGATAATCATCAGCATTATTTAGCTAAAGAGCTAAACTTGTTTTGTTTTGTTTTGAGACAGAGGCTCTATAGCCCAGGCTGGAGTGCAGTGGCACAATCTCAGCTCACTGCAGCCTCCGCCTCCTGGCTTCAAGCAATTCTGCCTCAGCCTCCCAAGTAGCTGGAACTACAGGTGCACACCACCACATCTGGCTAATTTTTATATTTTTAGTAGAGACAGGGTTTCACTATGTTGGTCAGGCTGTTCTCGAACTCCTGACCTCAAGTGATTTGCCACTTCAGCCTCCCAAAGTGCTGGGATTACAGGCATGAGCCGTCACAACCAGCTCTAAAGTATTTTTAAATTAAGGTATGTACATTGTTGTTTTAGACATAATGCTATTGTACGCTTAAGAAACTACAACAGAGTGTAAACATAACTTTTACATGCACTGGGAAATCAAAATTTCATGTGACTCGCTTTATTGCAATATTTGCTTTATTGAGTGGTCTGGAACAGAACCTGCAATATCTCCAAGGTCAGTGTGTATCACAAACTTAGTGGCTTAAAACAGCAGATTTGTATTCTCTCGCAGTTCTGGAGGTCAGAAGTCAAAATTCCTTATCACTGGGCCAAAATGAAAGTGTCAGCGCCTCCTCACTCCATCCCAAGGCTCTAGCAGTGTCCACTCTCACCTCTCCCAGCTCCTGAGGGCTGCCGGCATTTCTGGGCTCATGGATGCATCACTCTGCCCCTCACTCCACTTTCACGTCACCTTCTCCTGGGTGCCTGTCCAGTTTCCCTCTGCCTCACTCTTAGAAGGACCCTGGTCCCATCCAGAAAACTCAAGATGAGCTCCTCCTTTCAAAATTCTCGATCACATCTTTTGCCACATAAGGCATATTCACAGGTTCCAAGAAGGATGTGGGCTTAGCTTCTGGGGGGCCTCCATTCAGCCCAGGACAGATTCGACATGTAAAAGCTAACCTATTTGAACCCTGGGTTCTGAATCCAGTATCATGTCTAGCTTCGTGAAAGCCTCAGTCACCTTAGATAAACCCAGCCAGGAGCCTGCCTGCAGGCCCCCTGGGCTCCCCTCTCCAAGCAAGACTGGCCCAGGTGAGGAGTGGGCCGGGCCACTTCCTGGAAAGGCAATGGCCAAAGGAGGAAAGTCAATAAGCTGCCTGAAGTGAAGATGCCCCTTCCATGGCCCACCCAGGCAATGACTGTGGCCAGGGACACAGGAGCCAGGATGTGTGCAGGCCCAGGTGGCCCAGGCAGCCAGGGCTCTCTACCTGAGGCCATAGGGGTGGGAGGACCTTCTGCAGCCATGCTGAAATCTCCATGCATAACTCTGAATAATAATGAGAATAAGAGATGTGTCATTCATTATCTGCTATGTCAGGCAGCGTATGTGGCATTTTATACGAATCCTCTCTATCACGATGTAGCCAAAGGTAGAACGAGCAGCACCACCTACAGATGGGAAAACGACAGGCGAGGTCTGTGGCAGCCGTAGGGGTGCTGCGCACTTTCACCCAAACGGCCACAGGGCCTAAAGGCTAAAGAACGGGCTCCAGGCTCACCTCACCAGCTGTGTGGTCTCGGGCAAGTTTCTTACCCTCTCTGTGCCTCTGTGATATTCTATATAGCCACCTCCCCACTCACCTCCTCACCCCCAACTTCCCCTCCTCCACCCTGGCACAGCCACCCTTCCACAAAGCAAACCTGCCTCTGATCGTCATTCAGGATAGGGGTTATAACAACCCCGACCTCCTAGGGTCTGGCAAACACTGTATGTGCTATCCCACATCAAGTACTTGGAACAGTGGCTGGTGCGCAGGGGGCACTCAGGGTGGGCTGCTGGTATTATCAAAAATCTTGAAATCCACCGTCTTCCCCTAGACCTGCTCCTCCTTCCATGGCCCTGCCTCCACAAAGAGCACAATGTTCTGGCCACTCATCCAGACCCACTGCCTGTGAGTCCACCTGGAGCACTCCCTCCTTCCCTCTCTCTTGCATCCAACCAGTCCCCAGGTCCCATCTGAGCTTGGACTTCATCTTTCATGTGGCTCTTCCTCCCCCTGACAGTGGCCCTTGTCTCCCTCCAGCCTCCTCTGCTCTGGCCTGGACCACTCTAGCCACCTCCTCACTCACCACCCTACCCTCAACTTCTCCTCCTCTGCCCTGGGACAGCCACCTTCCCACAAAGCGAATCTGCCTCTGATAGTGATTAAGGACAGCAGAGAGGGACGGTGTCACAGCTGTGCAACCTGGGCCACTGCAAAGGGCCCCGAGCTTTGAAGGGCCTGTGCTTAGTGCTCTTCTGATGCCGTCTTAAAATTCTTAATCATTTTTTAACAAGGAGCCCCAAAAACTACATAGCCGTTTCTGACAACCACCAGCCTTAACCACGGGCTTCCATGGGCCGGGCACTGAGCTTAGAGTGACATGTGTCAGCTCCTTCCACCCCACCATGAATGTACTGCTATCCTTAGTTTACAGATGTGACCTGCCCAAGGGCACACGGCTTTTCCACAGCTCTTTGGATGTCTTAAATTTCATTTGTGAGCATCTCAACTTGAAAATTAAAAGACAACTGAGTGCCGGGTGTGGTGGCTCATGCCTGTAATCCCAGAACTTTGAGAGGCTGACGCGGGCGGATCACGAGGTCAGGAGATTGAAACCATCCTGGCGAACACGGTGAAACCCCGTCTCTACTAAAAATACAAAAAAGTTGGCCGGGTGTGGTGGCGGGTGCCTGTAGTCCCAGCTTCTCGGGAGGCTGAGGCAGGAGAATGGCGTGAACCCAGGAGGTGACGGAGCTTGCAGTGAGCTGAGATCCGGCCACTGCACTCCAGCCTGGGAGACAGAGCAAGACTCCGTCTCAAAAGAAAAAAAAAAAGACAACTGAGTGCACCGAATGTTTCAGTTTAGAGCATGCCAGAAATCAGAGCTGGCTTGGATCAGTCAGCCTGACTGTGCCAGATCGTGGCACCAGTTAGACTTTGTCTGCCAGAGCTGACAGCATGCAGTTAATGAGGAATCCGTCCGTCCTCCACATCACCCCGTGTGCAACACAGAAGACGCACAAACAGCCAAGGAGCACCTGAAGAGATGCTCAATGTCAGCAGCCCTCAGGGTAATACCAATCAAAACTGCAGCGAGATGGCACCACGCTCCACCCAGGACGGCTGCAATCAAAAAAGCGCACAACAAGGGTGGGTGAGCACGTGGAGAACTGGATCCTTATGCATTGCTGGTAGGGTCATGAAATGCGGCAACCACTTTGGAAAACAGTCTGGAGGTTCCTCAAAATGTGAAACGCAGAATCACCATGTGACCTTGCAGTTCTACTCCTAAATATGTAACTGAAAGATGGGAAAACATATATGCACACAAAAACATGTACACAAATGTTCATGGCAGCACAATTCCTAACATCCAACACGTGAACACAACCCAAGTGTCCATCAGCTACAGATGGATAAACAAAATGCGGTCTATGATATTCCATAGAGCGGAATAGTATTTGGCCATCAGAAGGAATGAAGTCCCAACACCTGCTACGACATGAATGAACCTGGAAAACGTTACACTAAATGAAGAAAGCCAGGCACAAAATACCACAGATTGAATATTCCATTTAGATTTAGTGTCTAGAATAGGGAAATCCATAGAGATGGCCCAGTGCAGTGGCTCACACCTGTAATCCCAGCACTTTGGGAGGGTGAGGCGGGCAGATCGTTTGAGTCCAGGAGTCCAAAACCAGCCTGGACAGTATGGCAAAACCCTGTCTCTACAAAAAACACAAAAATTAGCCAGGCCTGGTGGCATGCCCTTGTGGTCCCAGCTACTTGGGATGCTGATGTAGGAGAATCACTTGAGCCTGGGAGGCTGAGGTTGCAGTGAGTCATAATCGCACCACTGCACTCCAGCCTGGGTGACAGAGTGAGAGCCAGTCTCAAAAAAAAAAAAAAAAAAATCATAGGGACAAGTAGATGTAGTAGTTGCCAGGGGTCATGTGGAAGGAAGAGTTGGTGGTGGGGACTGTTAATAGGCATTGGATTTCTTTCTGGGGAGATTTTAACGCTCTGGAATTAGATAGTGATGATGGTTGCATAACACTGTGACTATATTAAGAATAGCTTAATTGTACACTTTAAAAGGCCAGATTTTATAGTACATGAATTATAGCTCAGTAACGCTATTATTTTAAAAATGTTTATGTATTGGGTTGAACAGTGCTTCCCCCAAAATTCATGTCCTCCCCACAATCTCAGCTTGTGGCCATATTTGTAAGTAGGGTTGCTACGGGTATCATTAGTTAGGATGAGGCCATGATGGACTAGGGTGGGCCCTTTATCCAGTATGACTGGGATCCTTACAAAAGACACTCAAACAGACACAGAGAGAGGAGGCCACATGACGATGGAGGCAGAGCCTGGAGTGACGCAGCCACAAACCAAGGAGCTCCAAGGACCGCCGCCACCACTAGGGGTTGGGAGAGATGAAGAAAGATCCTCCCCTAGAGCCTTCAGGGAGAGCACGGCCCTGCCCACACCTTGATCTCAGACTTCTGGCCTCTAGAACTATGAGAATACATTTGTTTTATGCCACCCAGTTTGTGGACATTTGTTACACCAGCCCCAGGAAGTGTGTGTGTGTGTGTGTGTGTGTGTGTGTGTGAGAATTATATTCAGATGACGAAACTGCTGGTCCAAGAATCACACCTCAGGTAACCCCAGCTTAGTGCAGGCCCTGAAGCCAGTCTGCCAGGATTTGAATCCCAACTCTAGTATGTACTAACTATGTGGTCTTGTGCCTCAGATGCCCCACCTGGAACATGGGGCTAGTGGTGGTACCTACCTCATAGGTACAACAACCCCATGTTGTTATGAGTAGACATCAGATTAATATAGGTAAAGTGCTCACAAGAGTGCCTACAATGCACTCTGTAATTTTTAAGTTTTTCTACCACCACCAATACTACCACTACCACCA
>NW_012114522.1:3753720-3783866 GCF_000951035.1 Colobus angolensis palliatus | reverse complement strand
ACACCATCATCATCACCTCTACCATTACCACCACCAACCCCACCACCCTTCTCACCTCCACTATCATCCTCCTTATCACCATCACCACCACCACCCCCATCCCCATCACCACCCTCACCACCACAACCACCACCACATCACCATCCCACCCTCACTACTACCACCACACTTCCATCACTATCACCACCATCCCAGAACCACCCCACCACCACTACCATCCCCATCACCACGACCACCATCACAATCACTACCATTACCTCCACCACCACCATCACCATCACCACCACCACCTTTCTTGCCATCACCACCACCAGCATCCCCATCACCATAATCACCACCATCACCACCCCCACCACCATCACCATGCTGACCACCATCACCACCATCCCCATTACCCTTCTCACTACTACCACCATCATCACCAGCACCACCACCATCTCCATCACCAGCACCACCACCATCTCCATCATCATCACCACCACCATCACCATTGCCATTACCACCATCACCATCACACCTACCACTGTCCTCATCATTGTCATCACCACCACCATTAACATCAACATCATCATCATCTCTACCATCACCACCACCAACCCCATCATGCTTCTCACCTCCACTACCACCCTCCTTACCACCATCACCACCACCACCACCATTATCAACAACCACCACCATCAACAGCACTACCATCACTCTCACCACCATCACCATCACCACCATCTCCATCAACCACCAGCATCACCATCATTACCACCACCATCACCATCACACCTACCACTGTCCTCATCAATGTCATCACCACCACCATTAACATCAACACCATCATCATCTCTACCATCACCACCACCAGCCCCACCACCCTTCTCACCTCCACTACTACCCTCCTTACCACCATCACCACCACCACGATTATCACCAATCACCACCATCAGCAGCACTACCATCACTCTTACCACCATCACCATCACCACCAGCAGGCATTGCCAATACGTGTCCAGCCATCAAAGAACATCAGCGTAGTGGAAAGGAAGATGAGAAACAGAGAGGGAGGGATCCAGAGCCCACTGTGATGTAAACCATCTCGATCCCCCCAGGATTATGTCTAGGAGGGAACACCAACAGTGATAGGTATGAGAAGACAGAGTCTTTACCTTTCTTGAAGGCTGGCGGTTCACCCTCAAAAACTACCGAACCCAGGAGTGCCATGCAGGTAGGACTGTGCTTTTCTCATCTCAAATGCCAACTCCCTGCCTGGCAAGGAATCAAGGCTCGTTTGTTGGCTGAATGTGTCAACAATCCCTGACTGCACAAAAATCACTTTACCACCCAGTTTATGCCTCCATGAAGTGGGGACAATGCCTGTTTCAAACCTGGTGATATGTATATTCTTGCAAAGCCATGCAGACATTTAACAGCCAAGCATTACTGATATTTTTTGTTAATAAGCAACAACTAACAGAAAGCAGAATTCCTTCCATCTTCCCACAAGCCCCCCATGTGATACCCGATTGTTGTTTCCTGGACACATCCCACACCAGGCCACGCAGGAATTCTCAGTCCCACTCTCTTCTCTTAAGGTAAATCCTTCTGAAACACTGGTTCAATGCTTCTAATGTCTAGGATCCTGTGATCAGGCCAGCACAGATTTCTCTGGTCTGACTTTGCAGCAAAGCTGCTCAGGGCAAAGGATGCTTTCCTCCATGCTGCCTGGGCACACTGGCCGAGAAGCCAGCCCTCAGCTTTACATCGTGTTCAACTTCCAACTTCCTGCAGCTGGCAGTGACCTGGTCCCCTGGCACCCACCAGACGATCTGCTGGTAACATTAATAAATCCCAGCTGCAGAAAACAGGGCCTGTAATGAGGAAGGACTGGGGGTCCTGGAAAGACAGAGACCCAGGCCAGCCCTTGTCTAAATCCCATGCTGCTCCAGCTCTGGCCTGGGTTTCTTCCGGTCACCCCCAAGAACCCCAGCCTGTTCTGAACCCTGGGGAGGAGAGAGGATGCGGCCCTGGCCCCATCTTTAGGTAGCTCACGGCCATCTCTTCTGCCCCACCCACACAGGACATGGTGCAGGGACAGAATCAGCCAGGGGATGGGAGCCCCTAGTGGCAGTGACCAAGGTCCCCAAAGGGACCTTCTGTCCCTGGTGCTCAGGGCCCTAGGACTCTGTTCCCAGAAGCTGGAAGGGATGTTTGATCGAGAAAACTTATCTGACCTGCAAGCTCAGCTCGTGTGGCATCCCTGCCCAATATGCCCCACCCCACCCCCGTGATCCCGCCACAGACACTGACTGTGCATCACGTGGCTCCCAGCTCGAGTGCAGAGGGCGAAACAGGAACAGCTGCTGCTCTCACACTACCCAAGATCAAACAGAGGAGGAGGCTGGAATTAGATGACTGCACTGGGGTGAGGTTGGAGCTGAGAGCCTGGGGGCTTCCTGGAGGAGGTGATGCCCCAACTGAAACTTCAAGGTTAGCAGGAGGCTAACCAGATTAACAAAGGATAAACAAGGAAAAGAAGAAACCAAGTCCTACAAGATGTTCACGCATATCTGTGTGGGTTCCTGCAAGCACAGGAAAAAGTTCAGGAGATTTCAACTCCCACTGGTTACCATACACGGGGCAGAATCTGGAGGGATGGAGAGAAAGAAGGTCTGTTAATGTCTTTAGTCTGTTCTCTAATTGAATAGTTAAAACTACAAACACTACTTCAGTGATCTTACGAGGCAATCAAACTTTAATAAAAATGTAGAGGAAGGAAAGAAATGAAAATTTGAAGGAAAATTGGTCTGAAAGCAAAGATTCTAAAAATGTAATGATTTCTCTATGCGGGGAGGAACGAATTTCATCAAAAGCCTCTGGCTTTATGTCAAAGCTGCTCCCCAAGAGGATGCCAAATATGAACTATGGAGCAAGCATTTCTCTCTGCCTCAGGTGACCAAGACCACACGACTGACAGGTGGATACAGTCTGGCCACTAGGAACACCTTTAAAAAAATGTCTTGTTGCAAAATTCCAAAACCTACAGAAAAGTTCCAAAGACAGCAAACAATGAATCCCTTTACATCTTCATCTTGATTCACCAACTGTTTAATTTTTCCTTATCCCATGTATCTATTTATAAAGACAGATGTATGTATTTCTATCCTTATGGGCCATTTGACAGTAAGCTGCAGACACCATGACACCTCACCCTAAATGTTGTGATTTTTATCTCTGAAGAAAAAGACGTTTATAAAATCATAACACCAGCTGGGCATGGTGGCTCACGCCTGTAAGCCCAGCACTTTGGGAGGCTGAGGCGGGCGGATCAGTTGAGGCCAGGAGTTCGAGATCAGCCTGGCGAACATGGGGAAACTCCGTCTCTACTAAAAATACGAAAAAAAAATTAGCCAGGCATTGTGATCCCAGTTACTTGGGAGACTGAGACAGGAGAATCGCTTGAACCTGGAAGGTGGAGGTTGCAGTGAGCCGAGATGGCAACACAGAGCAAGACTCCATCTCAAAATACATACATACATACATACATACATACATATATACATACACACACACACACATACATACATACACATACACACACATACATACATATATACATACATACATATACACACACATACATATATACATACATGCATGCATGCAAGCATGCATACATACATATATACACATACATACATGCAGACATACATACATAAAATCACAACATAATGATCAAAATCAGAAATTTTATTCACTGATAACGTTTCCTATTCAAACATTACCAATTGTTGCAACAATACCTTATATAGCAAAATGATGATGCGAGGCCTTGCCCCAGGCCTCAGAACACTTACTCATATGAAAAAGCAGTTGTAAACAAGATGCAGCCAGGTCTCTGTCAGAGGTATTGTGAACCACCAACTCCCAAAATAAGTGGAAAAGTAAAACTTAAAGACAATCAGGAATAACCGCCATCACCAGGGCAAGAGTCAGGTGTGACATGTGACGAGGGAGGGCTGCTGGGAGGGTCCGGGCTCAGCGAGAGAGGACCGTGAATCCCTGGCTGACGACAGACCTGGTCTTCCGCTCCGTGTTTAAGAAATCATAAGTCACATGCCCTCAGGCCCAGTGGTTCCCTCTTGTTCTTGAAAGCTGGCCACATGCACCAGAGCAAACTGGGTGCAGAATAACAGGCCTGGGCTCATAGCTCTCAACCTGCTGGGTCCTGTGGAGAAGTCGCAACACTGCTGCAGGCCTCAGTTTCCCCATCTCTAGAGCCTGAAGACTTCCCCGAAACCCCCCCGAGCAGCTAAAACGTGCTCCATTGACACCAGGCTCTCCTGAAAGGGCTCCTGGGAGTGTAAAGCCCCACCCCTCCCGGCCCATACCTCAGCATCCCGAACTGGACCACGACACCCAGCTCCCAGGTGGCCCCCATCACATCAAGGACTGGTTCCTTCTGTCTTCCCAACTGCTTTGCACCCTGGCCCCTTCCTCACCCTCTGCCCACCCATTCGGCCCCATCTGCCCCTGGATTGGGGCCACCCGCAGCCATGTGGAGTTCTGACCCAGTGTCGCTTGATCCTGGTGATGGCCACTGCTCTTCTGAGAAACAAAAAACAGTAACACATATCCGCAGACTCTCCTTGGTTCTCCTACTGCCCTGCAGGTAAAAATCAAACTCCTTAGCCCGGACAAGGCCCTTCCTCATCTAAGCCCCCGCCTCCCCTTCCCACAAGTCCCCCCAAACTCCCCTCACCTGTCAAACTGACCAACATCAGGCGGCAGCAACACAGCACAGACATGCAGGCAAGTGACACTCTCCAGGCCGCTGAGGCCCTGAAGGTTCAGAAAGGTTGAGGAACCTCCCCAAAGTGACACAGCTCGTATGTGATAGAACTGGGACACAAGTAAGTGAGCTCCAAATGGGCTCCCTTCATTCCGCAATAAAAAGTAAAATGTTGCATCTCTACCAACAGTCTCGACATTCACGCTGCCTCTGAACAAAGCCTGAAAGAACACCAACACAGCAGTTCAGTGCTGGGAGTACAGGTGAATGCCATTTTTCCTTTCTGCAACACTTTCATGAATTTTGCAGACAACTTTCAAAGTTCCCAGTAGCAACACTGATGAGAAGTCAGCAGACACTGAGGGTAAGGAGTCCCCAAGCATCTCGCTCATTACTTATCACTCTGCACAGTGGATAAAAATGGTGGCCTGCTTTCAGCCGAGGACTCACTCCAGCATGGCTGGCACCAGGCAGGATTTCCCACCTACCCAGCTCTGCCCAGGCAGATGGATGCTGCCTTAGAACCACCAGCACCCTGCTCATGCCTGGGGCGTGCCTGCCAATCCGTGGCTCTCTCGGCACCTGGAAAAGACAGGATTCAAAACTCAGACTGTTTTTTCCATTAAAGTAGCAGATGCCTTGGAACTCTCTTTAGAGAGATTAAAAAGTTAAATGTAAATTGACTCAACAATCTTCTTGACCCATCAAGGCCCTTGTCCTCTCTGAGCCTGTTTCCTGAGGTTTCATGTAGCAGAGATAACTATCTGTCCACAAGGCTGTAAATGGAGAATCCTTACAGCAGATGAGATCCCTTGCTCATTATAAATACAATGGTAGTCAGCATCATTGTTGTTTATGGAGAACCTATTAAGTACCAGATACTTCCCAGGCATTAAAGATACAGAGATGAACAAGGTGTAATGCTGCCCTGGAGTAGTCAGAGATCTAGTGAGAAGAAGCGACTACAAATCTCTAACAGGCTTGAGTTTGACTTTGAGCACAGTGGGGAGCAATGGAGCCAGGTGGGTGGAAAAGGAGAGATCACCCCTTCATGCATTTCAGACCAGGTGCTCCAGAGTCCGTACGGAGGACTGCCTGGCAGGAGGTTCCACGGAGGGGGCTCCTGAAGGCAGACTGCTGAGGCTGTGTCCTGGTCTGGTGGGGTACGAAGAGGCCTGAGGTGAACCATGAATACAAACATTTTAGGAAGTAAAACCAGACAAGACCTCCAGCCTAGCTGAATGGGGCCAAGGAAGGATTTCCAAAGTTCAGCTGTATTGTACATTTTAATTTATTTACCAAGCTCCTCAGTACTCCTACCCAGGGCTGTTGTTCTGCAGAAACAAGACTCGGCACGCTACCATATCACCCAGACACACTCAGAATGGGGCAATGGGGTCAGGGAATTAAGGGCTGGAACATAACTCCATGTTTACAAATGGAGAAAATGAGGCTTGCAGTGGTGAAACGACTCACCCAAAGTTCCAATGAACATGCAAAAGGACCCAGGATTTGCCAGCTTGTGTGGCCAGCAAGAAATTGGAGCCTATATCAAAGTGGTGGGAAAAGCTGGGCACCATGGCTCACACCTGTAATGCTAGCACTTTTGGGGGGCTGAGGCAGATGGATCACTTGAGCCCAGAAGTTAGAAACCAGCCTGGGAAACATGGCGAAACCCTGCCTCTACAAAAAATACAAAAATTAGCCAGGCATGGTGGCATTTGCCTGTAGTCTCAGCTACTGGGGAGGCTGAGGTAGGAGGATCACTTGCATCCAGGAGGTTGACGCTGCGGTGAGCCATGATTTGTGCCACTGCACTCCAGCCCAGGTGACAGAGTAAGGCCCTGTCTCAAAAAAAAATGTTTTTAATGGTGGGAAAGGTACAAACCTTGTTGTCATGAGCAGTGACCATGTGACCATGCCTAGATACCCACTGGCATCCTGAAACCAAAAGGGAGCTTCGGGTAGGAGGGTGTTGGTAGACAAATGTCAATCTTCCCAAAGGGAAAAAACACTTAGCGAATATTGATGTAGACAAGAAGTGAGCTCCAAAGTTGGAGAGGACTTTAAGAAAGGCCATCTGATCCGACCTCCCCATTGCACAGATGGGATGTGGAGTCCAGGGAGGGCGTGGCTAATCCAAATATACATAGAAAGACAGGATTTGAACCCAGCCCCTTTACTTCCAGTCCTGTGCTCTAATTACTTTGCGCCTCATACTCAACCTAGTAAAGGTTTATAAGCCACATCATCACCTACTCCAGCAAGCCCTCCATATTTGCCACAGCTTCTGCCTCTGAACATTTGGGCCTCCTGGGAAGGGTGTAAGAGAAAGAGCCTGGGCTTCCCTGTCATTTGGGCCTAGAGTCAAATCCTAGATCTAGCCCTTCTGCTGTGTGACCTGCATCACCACCTCACTTCTCTGTCCTAGGCTGTTGTGTGGATTAAACGAATTAAGGCATCCACTGCATGATCTGGAGCAGAGCAGCCCCTCCCACAGACTTAGGCAGATAATAGCCATACTAATAATGGCTGCATCCCCCAAACATCAATGCAACCCCCTCCATTCCACCCCTAATGCCACTACCCACATCAGAGCCACCATCTTCACAGTGACCTGGGCGGCCACTGCCTCTGCACTGCCTCTGAGCCTCTGCACACGCTGCAGGCCATTCCTCTGCCCACAACTCCTCTCTTCCCCAGCCCCAGCCAAGATGCCTCAACTCAGAGTTAATTTTACACAGAAGAGGTGAGATGAACCCTAACCACTCAATCTGATGCTTCCACTTCCAAGTCCATCTGGCTTCACGCTCCGCTGCAGGCTTTTAAACTCAAACATGACTCCTCCCTTTCTACTTCCTGTCCAGCCCCTAACCCCGCCTCCTTGGCCACGCCTACTTCCTGCTTCCTGTCCCCGCCCCTCCTCCCTGGAGTGGAGAAATAGGAGAGAAGGAAACAGAAGCCCAAGGCTTTAATATAATTAGCCATGTCCCCCATGGGTATAAAAAAAATGATCCTTTAATGTTTTGTATCTCATTTTTGAATTGAGAGACATGGCTACCTTTCAGGTAAGCAGCTTTTCCTTTGTTACCCTAGGATATGGTTTGGCTGTGTCCCCACCCAAATCTCCTCTTGAATTGTAGTTCCCATAATCCCCATGTGTGGTGGGAGGGACCCCTCGGGAGGTAACTGAATCACGGGGGCAGTTTACCCCATACTATTTCTCATGATAGTGAGTAAGTTCTGTTTGATGAGAATTTTATGTGGGTTCTGAATATGTTACAAGTAGCAATTTTATCAGAAATTATTTGTGTTTGTGGGTGTGTGTGGTGGGGAATTGAAGTAGGTGGTTTTCTGATGCTATTGGAAGCATTTCATGAACTGGGATATTTCGAAACTGCTTCTCCTTGATGCGGCCAGGTGAAGAAGGACATGTCTGCTTCCCCTAATGCCATGATTGTAAGTTTCTTGAGGCTTCCCCAGCCATGCAAAACTGTGAGTCAATTAAGCCTCTTTTCTTTATAAATTCCCATCTCGAGTATGTCTTTATTAGCAATGTGAGGACAGACTAACATACCCTTCCATATTCTGTAGGTCATGTCCCCAGAGAGGCTTCCACTGACCTCATCCCCACACAAACCTCCCCCATCTCCCAACCTCAGAGCACCTCGTACTTGATTAAGGTCCCTCCCTCTTCACACGGGATTGTTCACCAGCTGTCTCCCTGCCCCAGCACAGTGCCTGGCTCGGAGGGCACACTTGGTCATTCATTTATGAATTGTTTCTCTGGAATGTCTTCAGAATAGATTGCCACATCCAAAAAGATCAGACTACAAAGCTGGTATAGCATATTCCCAGGAAAAAATAAAACTGGGGTATATGTTCAGAGAGTGGTTGGGAAAAGACTAGAATGTGCTTTTCAAACCATTGCTGCTCTTTTTCATGAAATGGTCTTAGAAGGACCCACAGGCACACCCACATCTCCCATGCCACCTTCACTGAAACCTCCTCGGTAGCCCTATGCGGCTGGAGAGAGGGTGAGATTCTCATCTGAAAGCCCCAGACTCACTAACTCTAACCCCTAAATGACTGCTTAACCTCGTGGGGTCTTGGAGGGTTGTTTCCTCCTACCTTCTTGCATGGTGGTTGAGAGGCTTAGAGAGGAAACTAAAGCACCCACTCAGGTGAGTACTCAGTAAATACAACAGCCAAGAGGCTGACTGGATGGAACAGGACAGGAAGGCTGAGCCCCAGACAGGGGGACCCTGCCCCACCCACCACCTCCTCCCTCCTCTACCTTCCTGACACCCCCCACAGGCACCGGCAAGGGACAACACTGCAAAGCCACAAACCCACAGGAAACCAAGCCCGTTGCCCTGACACAAAACCACCTCCTCTGCAAAAGGTGACCCTGCTCATTGCACCAGGCAGAGAACAAGGGAAGGGAAGTGGCCCAGTAGTGGCCCAGGAGTGGCCCTGAGTCAGACTGCATGGGTCTCTTGGGGTATCACTCCTGCCCCCAGACCAAAAGCAACAGTTAAACCAACAGCTGCCACTCAAAAGAGCCTATTCTCTGCCAGGTAGTGTGCTGGGTACACCTCATCTCAATCCATCCTCAAAGTCTCCTTGTAAAACAGGTAGCAGTAGTATCCCCATTTGACAGATAAGGAACCTGAGGCTCAAAGAGGTGAAATCACTTTCTTAAAATTCATAGCTTGTAAATGACAGAATCAGGACTTGAACCCAGGTCTTTCTGAATCTAAGACCAGTTCCCAGCTGCCCAAAGAACTGTGTCTGTTTTGTTTTCTATCCCGAGGACGAGCAGCATGCCTGACATCCTCTTAGAATCCATGCAAGAACATTTTCAGGGATAAACAGCAGGCTCCTTCCTGCATAAGCCATGGCCCTCTGAGAACAAAGCATATTGGCAGAAAATTAAGTGCCACTGAATTAGCCCCAACACTTTCATAAAACAGCAGTTTCAAAATATCCCAGTTCATGAAATGCTTCCAATATCATCAGAAAACCACCTACTTCAATTCCCCACCAAACACACCCACAAACACAAATAATTTCTGATAAAATTGCTACTCGTAACATATTCAGAACCCACATAAAATTCTCATCAAATAGAAATGAGAGTTGTTTATCAACATTCAAGAGAACATAATGAAGCTTCCTTTAGAACATTCTGTGCACGTGGAGTCTTCTTTCTTACTGAGATTTTCACTATAAAATTTTATCAGGTGCTGAACAGGAGAGAAACTTGGAGGCGAGGATAGGCAATGGGGACTGATACCTGTGCTACAAGAAGGATTAAGCACCATAACAACGCAGCCACCCCCTCTCCCATCAGATAATTTACTACGATTCAACAAACATGCACCAAGTAATAACAGTCACCAAGTAATACAGTCACTGCGTAGCAAGAACTGTTCCGAACTCTCCAAATTACCCAGTATTCTGCAGCCCTGCGACACGGGTATTCTTAGTACCCTCATTGTAATGGACCAGCAGGAAGGTATGAAGTTCTTTGACCAACATGACCCAATTAGCAAGTGGGTGTGGAGGTTGTAGCAAGTAGATGTTGCAGCTAATTCAGTGATATTTAATTTTCTGTCAACATGCTTTGTTCTCAGAGGGCCATGGCACATTGTGCAGGGAGGAGTCTAGCTGCTAGAATCCCAAGCTAAGTATAAAAACTTTTTCTTTTTCCACTGCTACTTGCTGGCTCTTGGCTAACTCATTGCATCATTTTGGAATCTTCCCTTTATTAACATGCAAAGGCCCCTTAAGAAGTCCCAGAAAAGGCCCCAGCCATCAGGTCGTTTCTGTCTCACCTCTGCTGAAATGAGTCAAGAGACTAGCAAGTAACCACACCACCAAGAATAAGAAGGGGTAGTCAGTGACTTCCAAGCAAAGGGCAACTTCTTTTTGTGGTTTCTACATCCTTTCTACACCCGCCACCCCATATGGGCTTGAAATGTCTACATGCTGAACAGGGCACTCCTCCACAGACACCTACCAAGCACCTCCTGTGTGCACAAGGCTTTGTGAGATGTGCTGGTGGATGCACTTCACATTTCTCAGGCTTCCTCTCAAGAAAGCAGTTCCAGAAAGGGTGGAAGGGAGGGTCGTGCTGAGACAGGAAGAGAGTAGGGGCTTGAAGAGGAACAGTAATTACAGGCCTGGAGTACATAAACCAAGATGAGCTCACTACCAGGTTACTATCAGTTACCACCAGCTCAGTACGGAAGGAAGTCCTTCTCAGGTGCAGACATTTGCAGAGTCCCTCAATGTCCCAAGAGCTCCCCCCACCCCTTAAGGAGCTCCTAGCCAAGCAAAGGAGATACTGTAACAAGCCCAGGTGATAACTGGGAGACCATGAGCTATGGGTGTCAGCGTGGTGAAGGAAGGGACATCCAAAGTGGGCTCTGGCAGGGGTGAAATCAGGACATGCAGATGGAGGAGCAGGGGTCAAAGAAAAGTCGATCAGCATCAGAGAGGGAGAGCAGCAGCAACGCAAGCTCCATTCATTCATTCATTTATTCATTCATTCATTCATTCAACAGCATCCTAGTGCCTGTTCCATGCCAGACCCTGTGCTCAGCCCCAAACATGAATCTCATGTAGTCCCTTCCCTCACAGAGCTCCAGCCCGTGGGGAAGAAGACTGTGAAAGGCATCAGTCACACACCGTGACCATGACTGTGACAGACAAATGTACAGGGAAGGACCTGCCCTGGCCTTGGGAGGGTGGGTGATGCCCAAGGAGATGAGCCTGTGCAGACAGGAGGAGGAGGAGTCTGGGCAAGTTCAGGGAAAGCAGACAATTCCATAAGGTAAGGGACAGTCTTAAGGATTAAATGTTTATGTCCCCTCAAACTGATACATTTGAAACACTACGGTGGGTAATTAGGTCATCAGGGTGAAGCCTTCATGATGAGATTAGTGACCTTATAAGAAGGGACAGGAGACCAGGCTTGGTGGCTCACACCTGTAATCCCAGCACTTTGGGAGGCCGAGGAAGGTGGATTGCTTGAGCTCAGTTCAAGATCAGCTTGGGCAATATAATGAGACCTCATCTCTACAAAAAATAAAAAAAATTAGTCAGGTGTGGTGGTGCACATTTGTAGTCCCAGCTACTCGGGAGGCTGAGGAGGGAGGATCACTTGAGCCCAAGAGCTCAAGGCTGCAATGAGCAGAGATTACACCACTGCACTCCAGCCTGGGTAACAAGAGTGAGACCCTGTCTCAAAAAAAAAAAAAAAAAAGGAAAGAAAAGAAAAGAAAAAAAGAAGGGGACACAAGAGAGCTTACTTCCTGTCTCTCTCCACCATGTGAGGGCACAGCAAGAAGGCAGCCACCTGCAAACCAGGAAGAGGGGCCTCACCATGAACCAAATTGTCTGGCACCGTGATCTCAGACTTCCAACCTCCAGAACGCTGAGAAATAAGCTTCTGTTGTTTCAGCCCCTCTGTCTATGGTATTTCTGCTATGGCAGCCAAATGGTCTGAGACATAGGTAACAGCAGGAGCATCAGGAGATGAGGCCACGTGTGTGATAACAAGGAGTCTGTGCTTTATCCTGGGCCAGCGGGGAGCCCCTGGAGCAGTGGAGTGACAGCACGGTGTGAATTTCAGAAACATATCACCCTTTCTAGATACAACTGTTCCTTTTTCCAGACACTCCCTATAACTCCACAGCCATCCCAAGGAAGAAGGGAGCAGATATGACCTGGAGATGCCTAGGAAGGCACAGGTCCCTCAAGGTCTGTTCGCAGAGACTTGGAGGTCAGGCCAGTGCCAGCTCCCATGGCAGCCCTTCCTCCCGCTCAGCTCAGCTCAGCCCCGCCAGTGATGGTCCTGGAGGCTCCAGGTTCCCAGGTCCCACCTTAGTAATACGAGGACTCTTGAAGGTTGAGACAGAACAAAGAGCTAAACATGATACAGGCAGATAACAATACCACAGATATCTGGACACACAGACACAGGTGCCCTGTGAAGGGGTGCTGGCTGATGTCTAAAATGGAACAGGGCCAGGTGCGGTGGCTCACACATGTAATCCCAGCACTTTGGGAGGCCGAGGCAGGCAAATCACCTGAGGTCAGGAGTTCGAGACCAGCCTGGCCAACATGGTGAAACCCCGTCTCTACTAAAAATACAAAAATTAGCCAGGCTTGGTGGCGGGCACCTGTAATCCCAGCTACTCGGGAGGCTGAGGCAGGAGAATCGCTTGAACCTGGGAGGCAGAGGTTACAGTGAATCAAGATTGCGCCACTGCACTCCAGACTGGGTGACAGGACAAGACTCTGTCTCAATGAATAAATAAGTAAATAATTTTAGAAATGAAAGTAAAATGGAACAGAAACTTCAGCACTCAGGGTGCTGGGACTTGGTTTTCAAACCACCTTCCATGGAGCCCTGATGCTCCTTGAAGATGTTTGCGGGGGCCAGGAGTCAAAGGTCTGGAGCAACAAATGCTTGACTTCTTTTTTCTAGGTGTAATAATTTTAAACTATGATAACATCATACCAACTCAAATGGGCTACAAACCCAATATTAACCTGGGTAGACCCCACTGCAGGGACCTGGGCTGACAGGTGAACACTCAGCTTTGTGCAGGGCTTGGGGGACAGTCTCTCCTGTCATCTCCAGTGAAATGCACTCTAAGAATGCAAGGCAAGTCACTCCCAAAAACAGAATCACAAATGCGGTATGCAAGTCATTACGACAGAATATTTTCACAACCACAACAAAGTCCATTAATACTCAAGATGCCAGAACTGTTCAGACTGCAACTGTCACCCTACACTTTTCGTTCTGACAGTTGAATTCATCAGAGCAACCTCACTATCCTCATTAACTGACCTAATAACTAGTAAATGTTGTCAGTTTAAAGTCGTAAGATAAATGTGAGAGGCCGGGCGCGGTGGCTCAAGCCTGTAATCCCAGCACTTTGGGAGGCCGAGACGGGCAGATCACGAGGTCAGGAGATCGAGACCATCCTGACTATCACGGTGAAACCCCGTCTCTACTAAAAATACAAAAACTAGCCGGGCGAGGTGGCGGGCGCCTGTAGTCCCAGCTACTCGGGAGACTGAGGCAGGAGAATGGCGTACCCAGGAGGCGGAGCTTGCAGTGAGCTGAGATCCGGCCACTGCACTCCAGTCCGGGTGACAGAGCGAGACTCCACCTCAAAAAAAAAAAAAAAAAAAAAAAAGATAAATGTGAGAATAAACCATCACTTCTCTGTTTTATATATTAGAGCAGGATGGTTGAGCTATTTAAAAATTTTATTTTTGAAAAGACTTCATTGTGCAGATGGGAAAACAAACTCAAAGAGAGGTGAGGGAATCACACTGTCCTGTGAGTACCATCCCTTCTCAATAGGCAGAAACCAGGTGCCCAGCACACAACAGACACTCCACAAATGCCCTAGGGAAGGAAGGACCGCTCCCAGGCACCACAGCCAGGAAGCGGGCAGGACTCGAACTCAGACCTCCCCACTCCCAGCCCACTTCTGGTTTTCAGACTCTGCTGCCTTCCCTCCTTTCCTAGAAATGACAATACAGCCCACACTCAGCCTTACAAGGAGGGAGAGGTGGCAAGGTGACTGTGCTATAAGAGACAAGGTGCCTTCCCTCTTCCTCAAGAAAATACTAGAAGCCAAGCACAGCTGAGCGCCCGTGTGGGATGTGTGCTGTATGGACGGGAAGAGCTGCCGTCTGCACTCTAGGAAACAAGGGTCTCCTGTGCTCACCTGTAGACTCAGCAAGAGAGCTGGGGTGATTGTGCCTATCGAAGGGGGAGCAACCAATTGTCAATTATTTTAGAAACAGCCAAACAGAATGCATAACTACAGGATAAGGGGAGTGATGGTTAATACTGAGTATCAACTTGATTGGACCGAAGGATACAAAGCATTGTTCCTGAGTGTGTCTGCCAGGATCTTGCCAAAGGAGATTCACATTTGAGTCAATAGACTGGGACAGGCAGACCTGCCCTCAGTGTGGGTGGGCACCATCTAATCAGCTGCTAGCACAGCTAGAATAAAGCAGGCAGAAACTGGAAAAAGCAGACTTGCTGAGTCTTCCGGCCTCCATCTTTCTCCCGTGCTGGATGCTTCCTGCCCTCAAACATCAGACTCTAGCTTTTGGACTTTTGGACTTCCATCAGTGGTTTGCCAGGGGTCTCAGGCCTTGGGCCACTGACTGAAGGCTGCACTGTCGGCTTCCCCACTTTTGAGGTTTTGGGACTCAGACTGGCTTCCTTGCTCCTCAGCTTGCAGACCACCTAATGTGAGACTTCACCTTGTGATCGTGTGAGTCAATTCTCCCAATAAGCTTCCTTTCATACATACATCTATTCTGTTAGTTCTGTCCCGCTAGAGAACCCTAACTAATACAAGTGGGAACCAGCCCTGTCTGCCCTGGTTCTCAAACTGGAGAGCATATTGGAATTGCTCTGAGGGCTTGTTAAAAGCCAGACCCTAGTTGCAGAATCCCTGATCCAGGATATCAGAGTGGGGCCAGAGGGCCTGTGGTTCTGAGCTGCTCCCAGATGAGGCTGCTGCTGGCCCAGGACCTCATTTTGAGAACCGTGTCTCTGATCTGTTCATTACAAACCCTCCTGATTAAGGCTCATTAAGGCAGGTATTCTAGACAATACCTTTAATAGTCCACAGCCAAGTCTTCTATCTAAACTATTAAAACTATATTGAGAAAATATTTATAGAGTACAATTAAATATGAGACTAGTTCAGACTGGACATTTTTTAAAATTACCTCAGTGCGGAGGTCATTTCCCAATTGTGCTGGACAGTAAGAGGGAACAGAGAGGCACCCCATTCAGTAACGGAGATGAAATTGGACATGGCCAGTCACTCAACACAGTGGCTGGTTAGGGGCCAGAAGGAAAATGAACACGGTGTGGTGAGAATTACACAAGTCCCAAGCAGGGAAAGCTCCCAGCTAAAGTGAGGGGAATGGAGGAACAGGAGACGAGGCTTCCCTGGAGCTGGCCAGGGGCAGGTCAGGCGGATGGGCAGGATGCAGACTGAGGAGGCACGGCAGGGTAGGGAAGTCCAAGGAACGGGCATTCCAGGAAAGAGGGACGGTGAGCAAAAGCATGGAAGTTGGAAAAGGAGGTGGGGAGAGTCAGGGAAGTAAAGTAGTCAGTTTGCAAAGGGAAGTGAAGGGGCAAGCAGGAGTGATGGAGGATGAGACAGGAAGGGAAAAGTGAGGGCCTCTGGTGCCTGACTGGCAAGAATCAAACATCAGCTACAGGCCAGGCACGGCTTGATGCTACTGACTTCTAACTTCATTGCACTGTAGTCACAGAACCTGCCTAGGTTTTTTGTTTGCTTGTTTTCTCTCCTTTTAATTTTATCGAGGTTGTATTAGGGCCTAGCATATGGTCTATCCTGGAAAATGATTCATGGGCACTGAAGAATATTTATTCTGTCATTGGTCGAGTGTTCTATAGGTTTCCTTTAGGTCTAATTGGTGTACAGTGTTGTTCAAGTTCCCTGCTCCCTTGTTGATCTCCTGTAGACTTGTTCTATCTGTTATTGAAAGTGGGTGTTGACCTATCCAACTATTATTGTTGAATTATCTATTTCTCCTTTCATTTCTGTCAGGTTTTTTGTTTGTTTGCTTATTTGTTTGAGACAGTCTCTCACTCTGTTGCCCAAGCTGGAGTGCAGTGGTGCAATCACAGCTCACTGCAGCCTCAGCCTCCGCAGGCTCAGGTGATCCTCTCACCTCAGCCTCCCAAGTAGCTGGGACTACAGGCACACAACACCATGCCTGGCTAATTTTGCATTTTTTTTTTATAGAGACAGCATCTCACCATGTTGTCCAAGCTGGTCTCAAACTCCTCGGCTCAAGCAATCTGCCTGCCTCAGCCTCCCAAAATGCTAGGATTTCAGGCATGAGCCACCATGCCCAGCCCGTTTCTGTCAGTTTTTGCTTCATGTATTCTGGTGCTCTCTTGTTAGGTGCAGATATGCTTATAATTGTTATATATTCCTGATGTATTGAACTTCTTGTCATTATAAAATGTTGCTCTTTAGTAACTTTTTTTTTGTTTTAAACTCATTTTGTCTAAAATCAGTATAGCCCCTTAGCTTTCTTATGGTTGCTATTTGCATGATATATTTTTTCTCACCCTTTCACTTTCCATCTATTTGTATCCTTGAATCTAAAGTGTGTCTCCTACAGACAGTGCTATGACCTGAATGTTTATGTCCCCCCAGAATTCATGTTTCTAGTCACCAGTATGATAGCACTAGGAGGCGAGGCATTCGGCAAGTGATTAGGTCATGAGGGTGAGCCCTCGTAAGTGAGATGAGTGCCCTTGTAAAAGAAACCCTAGGGAGGTAGCTCACCCCTTCCACCATGTGAAAACACAGCAAGAAGACCGCTATCTACGGGGAGGCAGGCCCTCGTGAGACGCTGAATCTGCCCGCGCCTTCAGCTTGGACTTCCCCGCCTCTAGAACTGTGAGAAATAAATCTCTGTTGTTTATAAGCTACTCAGTCTAAGGGGTTTTGTGATAGCAGCCTGAAAGGGCCAAGACAGCGTATACTTGATCATATATTTTATCCCTAACATCTGCCTTTTGATGGGCTTATTTAACCTGTTCATCTTTAATAGTACTGATATGGTTGGACTCATGTCTTCCATTTCACTTTGTTTTCAATATGCCTCATGTCCTTTTGCTCCTTTCATTCTTCCATTACTGCCTTCTTTGGCACTAAATGAATCAGGCACCATGTTTGCCATGTAAGTCAGGAGCAAGGACTTCAAAGAGGTATTTCTTTTACATTTAGATAGCAAAATTACCTCTCTGACACTGTTCAAAGTTTCGTAAATGGCTAATTTTCAAATCTGTCATGATTTTTCTTCGTTTTGGTTCCAGTAAATGGGAGCCAATCAATCATTTATCCAATAGTCTCTGAACACCATCTACAAAAATGTCTACTACCAGCTTCCTGGGTTGGAAGCGTGGAAGTCTACAGCTTGACCTTCTTACAAGGAGGCAGAATGGGGCCATTATATTTTCGAGATCCCCTTCGTGACATGTGGTGACTGGAAGTGTGGAGATAGCTCAGTGCTTCAGTTGGGAAGGGATGGTCAGGATTCATAACAGAGTCCACAATGATGGTGTTTTCAAATGCTGTGGCATTGTTCTCACAGACAGCTGCTCACCTCTGCTCAGGAGGCTCTGATAAGCAGAGGTCCTTTCCGCATGTGCCACGATAAGCAGATAAGACACCACCCCAAACTGTTCAGCCCACATCCCTACCTAAGAGTGACTTAACACATCCCATTTCACATACCTTGCCACTTGACCTCTTAGCATACCCCCAAAGCCCTCTGCTCACTAACAATGATGAGGGGAAGCTCCAATCCAGGAGCAAATGAATCGCCAAATTCCAAATGAACAACTTATTAATTTGGGGCACCTGAGGGCACCAGCATCCCTCCCCCATCTTCTGGCTAGAGCACTCCGATTTCTAATATCTTATCCAGCAATAAGACTTGTTTGTGTCTTCAGTCGGAAGTGTCTTGCATTGGTTTTTAGCCATCCCTATAGAAAAATCCAGGGCTCTGCAATGCATAGGCTCTCACAGACTCGGTTCATCCTGGGTGCCTATGGTACTTCCTGGGAGAGATAGATCATGTCAGGAAAGCACCCATCTGCCCAGTGGTTTAAATAGATTAGGCACAATGTGGGGGCATCCAGGCCCTTTTTCAAAATAAGATATCTGGTTTGCAAAAAGAACCTCGTCAAGCCCCGAGCCTGGAAGGCTCCAAGACTTGCTGCAGAAATCCAATTACCGCTGGGCATAATGAGCTCACTCACCCAGCGCCCTGGCCCAACAACGCAGCCCTGCCAACATCCAGAAAGGAGGTTTGTCTTCCAAAGTGCATTCGGAGGGTATGGCTTGGGAGAAAGAGAAAAACCAGGCTAATGGAATAAGAAATGTGACCTTCCGGGAACACAGGCATGCGGTTTGTTTCTGAAGAACAGCCTTCTAACATTTTTCTGCTGCCTTAAACTAAAAGCGGGCTGCACCATAAGGCAGTGAAATCCCAGTCTGAGGAGGGAAAGGGAAACTTTGAGTTTTACAGAACCTTCGTAAATGTCATCTCTGGACTGATAAAACAATCTGGGGTATTCCCATCCCAACCGTTACAGTATCTGAGGCTCAAACAATTGACTGTCACTAGAGGTGGCTTCTGCAAAGAACAGAGTGATGTTTTTTTAAGCGCAGAGTGGACCTGATGCAAGCAATAGAGAGAACATACTGTACTCCTGCTAGGGTCCCTCCCAACACTGACATTATGGGAATCTGAGACTAAAAGCCAAAAATCTATTAACCACCTACTGTGCACCTTGCCCTGGCCAGGCTCTGGGAGTTCCAGTGTGAATCAGAAAGCATTCCTACCCTCATAGAGCCTTCTGTCTAGCGGAGGAGTCAGACAAGTCACTGGCAGCTGCAACACACTGTGGCCAGGGCAGAGGGTGGCGTGGGGCAGTGAGGGCCTTGGGGTTCTACCTGGCCCAGTCTGGGGATGGAGTTTTCTGGAGGAAGACGCATGATGGATCTTAAGCACAAGTGGTTGGGGCTGGGGCAGGTGAACAGGCAGATCCATCACAGGGAACAGCATGTGCAAAGGCCTGGCTCAGTTGAGAGCAGCCGGGGGACTGTGTAGCTGGACACGGGCTCTGCTGCAGGCATGGCAGGAGAGGGAGGCAGGGTGGGTCATGCCACACTGGCAAAATCAGAGGAGAGAAGGAAGCCCCATTAGTCCATTCCCCTGCCCCTGGGCCTGTCTGAATCCAGCCCCAATGACTTCATTCACTCAATCCTCATTTGTAGAGTAAGTGGGTCTCTCCCCACTCCTGGGGCCCAAGAAGGGTGGAGGAAGTGGCACCCGAGGAGCAGTGCTCAGGAGAGGGCTATGGTTCGTGGGGGAAATGGCAGGAGCTGAACTGGGAGCAGACCACGGGGGTCTGCAATGCCAGGCTAAATTTACAACATGATGCTACAGGCTGCATATAGATCCTAAGATGGTTACTATAGTGAAGCAGATTAACATATATCTATCTAACATAGTTACACATTTTTTGTTGCAAGAGCAGCTAAAATCTACTTATTCAACAAAAATCCCCAATAAATGCAATTGTATTAACAAAGTTCCCATGTTGCACTTTTCCTCTCTAGACTTGCTCATCCTGCACTCTTTCCATAAGTGAACAGCACCGTTAGGAGTAGCCAGAGCTAGATTGAACCCACCACTGCCATTTCCACCTGTGCAAGCTCAGATAAGTCACTCGTTCCCCAGCAGTGAGGTGGTGGAGGTCCAAGGAGAGGGCTGGGAGGAAGGTCCACTGCCATCCTCGATAATCACCTGGGGCTCTTCCTGCTGACTTGTGGGCACACCCGCCCCAACAGGCAGCATAATGCCAGGCACCTGAGGGCAGGTGTGCACAAGGAAAGTGAGGATGACAGTGTTAGATGACCCCTACAAATCTCAGGACAAAGTTGCCCCCAGGCATCTCTCCACATGGAGCAAGCACACACACGCAGTGACAGGGATGGGGTGATACCCCAGAATACCGGAGCTCCCAGGGTGATGTGACATGTCTCCCTCGTGGCTCCTGGCTGAGCTGGGAACTCAGCTCATAGTCCCCTCCTGGGCCTGACAGAAAGCAGTGGAGATGGGGTCCAGAGCAGAGGGGGTGCATCAAACAAGAGGGCAGGCAGCCTGCACCACATCCTGAGAATCAGCCACCCTCGGCCATCAGAGCTGGTGTGGGGCAGTTCCAGGATGGGGACAAACAGCAGCTTCACCCACACTAGGGGATGCAGGGACTGCAGAAGATGAACATGAGGTTGCAAACTCTTAAATCCTCGTGCAATGAGTATTGCAAAAGGCTTACACAGGCAAGAGCCACTGAGTGGCCAAGAGGCAATAGAGTGGCCCGACCCTCTTGGGCCACGCCAAAGTCATGGGCTTGACTGCCAGTGAGTGACAGCCCAGTGTGCGTCAGGCTCCAGACTCCAGACAGCTCTACCCCTGCGCTCCTCACCAGGCCTTCCCGAGGGCTCACAGCCAGAGACGGAGCTCCCACCACCCGTGTGACTATCCCCTGCATCTCCCTCCTGAGGCCCTCAGAGAACTCGTCACAGGCCTTAGTGGCTGGATCAGCCTCTGTATTTCAACTGTGGAGGCTATGGGTCTCCCCTCCCCCAGAACGTAAGCTGCTGTGGGCAGAGACCTTGCCACCCCCTGTCCTAATGGGGCACCAGATCCTAGCAGGGCACAAGGTGGCCCTCAAAGGTGCATTGTCATTGTTTGTCATCCAGCTGAGCTTCTTATTTACAGAGGAGGAAACTGAATCACAAAAACCATTTCATTAACTTGCCTGAGGTCACAGACCTCATAGAAGGCAGAGCTGGAGGTTGAGCCCCGGAGGCCGGAGCCTGGACCTTGCCCTCTGGAGCTTACGGCTACAGCAGCAAGGCCCAGTGGAATACAACATACATGCCATGTGTAATTTCACAGTTTTAGTAACCACATTTTAAAAAGTAAAAAGAAGGCCGGGCACGGTGGCTCAAGCCTGTAATCCCAGCACTTTGGGAGGCCGAGACGGGTGGATCACGAGGTCAGGAGATCAAGACCATCCTGGCTAACATGGTGAAACCCCGTCTCTACTAAAAATACAAAAAACTAGCCGGGTGAGGTGGCGGCGCCTGTAGTCCCAGCTACTCGGGAGGCTGAGGCAGGAGAATGGCGTGAACCTGGGAGGCGGAGCTTGCAGTGAGCTGAGATCCGGCCACTGCACTCCAGCCTGGGTGACAGAGCGAGACTCCGTCTCAAAAAAAAAAAAAAAGTAAAAAGAAGATGAAATTAATAATACATTTCATTTAGTCCAATATACACAAAATAGCATCATTTTGAAGTGAAATTCATGTGAAAATTATTACTAAGATATTTTATATTCCATGTTTTTCATACATCTTCAAGCCCAGGAGTGCATTTTATTTATTTATTTATTTATTATTTAGTTATTTATTTTGAGACGGAGTTTCGCTCTTGTCACCCAGACTGGAGTGCAGTGGTACGATCTTGGCTCACTACAACCTCCCCCTCCCAGGTTTGAGCTATTCTCCTGCCTCGGCCTCCCGAGTAGCTGAGATTACAGGCATCTGCCACCACGTTCAGCTAATTTTTGTATTTTTGGTAGAGACGGGGTTTTGCCATGTTGGCCAGGCTAGTCTTGAACTCCTGACCTCAGGTGATCCACCCCCCTCAGCCTCCCAAAGTGTTGGGATTACAGGCGTGAGCCACCGCGTCTGGCCAGGGTGTATTTTTCACTCACAGTCCATCTCAGTCCACAGGAACCACACTGCAGTGCTCAATAGCCCCTACGGGCAAGTGGCTACTGGAATAGGACAGCTCAGCTCCAGGAGGTCCCCTGGTGGTCTCAGAGCAAGCGTAAGAGTCACCTGGCATTAGAAAACTCACTGACAATCACAATGACCATGACTTCCACAAGTAACACCAGCAGCAGCGCCGGCTGACAAACACCTACTGCACACAGACGCCACTGAGCCTGTTTTGGTTTTGGTCTACATCCAAAACCAACCCCAAGAGATAGGGACATTCTCTTTATTTCACAAAAGAAGGAAGTGAAGCTCAGAAAGATAAAGGAGCAAGCACTCAATCACAGAGCTAGCAGGAGTTCAGAAATTAAGTCAGTAGCAGTGATTACTGATTGAACACCTGCTCTGTGCCAATGTCCAAGGCTGACAGAGGAGGGGAAACCCCACAGGCAGGGTTCCTGCCCTCATAGTGCTTGATTCTAGCTTCTGGGGAGGGGAAATGACAATAAAACCATTTCAGATCATGATGATTCTCAAAAGCAAACAGGGTACTGATGGGGACAAGGGGCACAGCCACTATCTGGGACAGTCAAAAACCTCCCCAAGGAGGAGAAATTTAGGCTGAGACATTGTGGTGGTTAATATTGAGTGTCAACTTGATTGGTGAAAGATGCAAAGTATTGTTCCTGGGTGTGTCTGGGAGGGTGTTCCCAAAAGAGATTAACATTTGAGTCAGTGGGCTGGGAAAGGCAGACCCACCCTCAGTCTGGGTGGGCACCATCTAACCTACTGCCAGCATGGCTAGAATAAAGCAGGCAGGAGAAGATGGAAGAGCAGACTTGCTGAGTCTTCTGGCCCCATCTTTCTCCCGTGCTGGATGCTTCCTGCCCTCGGACATCAGACTCCAAGCTGTTCAGCTTCTGGACTCTTGGACCTACACCAGTGGTTTGCCAGAGCTCTCGGGCCTTTGGCCACAGGCTGAAGGCTGTGCTGTTGGCTTCCGTACTTTTGAGGTTTTGAGACCCAGACTGATCCGCCACTGGTTTCCTTGCTTCTCAACTTGCAGACGACCTATTTTGGGACTTTACCTTGTGATTGGTAAGTCAATTCTCCTTAATAAAATCCCTTGCATATACACATATATCCGATTAGTTCTGTCCCTCTAGAGAACCCTGCGTAATACCGACATGAGGGATGAAAAGAAGCCAGTCTGGGCCAGGGCAGGGATGAACATTCCAGGCAGCAAGCAGCTCACACAAGCGCTCTGAGCAGCAAGAATCCAGCATGTTCCAGCAACCGAAAGAAAGGCGGCCAGGGCTCCCTGCGCTGTGCCAGCTGCCTCTCTGGGGCACTCGGATGGCCCCTACATCGTCCCTCCTGCCTTGGGGCGCTCCCACGCTCTTGCTTGGAAAATGAGGAGCCAACAAACCATTCTGCAGGTTTCAAGGACAAGTCAAGGCTGGGAGCCCCCAGCACAGTGCTCATCACAAGGGACTGAACTGATGCATTAATGAGCAGGGGAGGAGAGGGTGGAAAAGCCTGCAGAGCAGGACCCGGGCAGCCACAGCCTTGGGAAGAAAATGTTGGCACCCTGAGCACTGCTTCCAACACCAGCCACAAAGGTGAGAACCCCAATGTCCACCCACAGATGAATGGACAATTGTGTTATAGTCACACCATGGAATACTACTCAGCCATAAAGAGGAAGGAAGCACCGACACTCGCTACAACATGGGTGAACCTTGAAAATATCAGACTAAGTGAAGGAAGTCAGCCACAAAAAGCCACATACAATCTACGTCTACGAAATATCCAGAACAGGCAAATCCAAGGAGACAGAGGGCAGATGGATGAGTGCCAGGGCTGGGAGAGGGGAAGTGAGGATCGACTGCTCATGGACACAGGGTTTTGTTCGGGAGTGAGGAAATTGTTTTGCAACTAGATCAAGGTGATAGTTGCACAACACTGTGAATACAGTAAATGCCACTGAATTGTATAATTGAAGACGGTTAATTTAGAGTGATTGAATTTCACCTCAATTTTTTTAAGAAAAAGAAGGGGAAAAAGAACTGCTTTAATGGAAAGCACAGGTTATGATCTCATCCAATACATTCCCATGTCAGAACAAGCAGAGAGGGGCGACCAGCCACCAGATGCAACAGGATAGGGTGGGAGAAGACAGGAGACAGAAGCCCCAAGGGTGAAAGAAGCAGAAAGCTACTTACCAGCTCACTCCTTGCCTCCACTGTCAACTCCTCACAGCCCTCACCGGAAGGACA
Source organism: Colobus angolensis palliatus (assembly GCF_000951035.1). Lineage (NCBI taxonomy): Eukaryota > Metazoa > Chordata > Mammalia > Primates > Cercopithecidae > Colobus > Colobus angolensis. The sequence continues at coordinate 3,759,408 of NW_012114522.1, read as the reverse complement.
CCCACCCGTGGTGATGCATCACACCCCCTCCAGCGCTGAGGAGGGACCCAGGGCCAGTCCAGGCTCCTGACTCAAAATGCAGCCAAAGGAGAAGCTCAGAGGCCAGCACACCGAGCCAGCGCCTCCCTCTGACCTGGCAGGCATAAGGGTATTTCTGCCACAATGAGCACCCGCTGGTAGTCCCTGGCTGGTGCACACAGAACGCCTTTCATTCCTTAAAGTGGCCCTTCAGCCAGTCTCAGCCATGGCGGGAGATAGGACAGCAGCAGCCTGTACCCGGGTCCTCCCATGGGAGACAGGACAGCAGGCAGCCTGTACCCGGGTCCTCCCATGGGAGACAGGACAGCAGGCAGGCTGTACCCAGGTCCTCCCAGGCCCGTTGGGAGTTTTAGGATACGCAGTGGGTCCTGAGGATGTTTGCAGGTCCTGGAAAAGATAAAGGGCCCCCCTCAGACCACACAGAGGGGAACGGGCTGACCTAACACAAGAGGGTGGTGGTGCCCAACAAAGGGAGCAGCCACTGCAGCTGCTGTCCACTGCGTGATGCTAGACGAGGCCTTTCACCTCCGTTCCTTAGTCTCATCCTCACAAACGAGGGATGTGCAGGGACCAGATTGGGGTGATCTCCATTTCCCAAATGAGGAACCTGAGTTGCAGAGGGTTCAGGGGGCTGCAGACAATAGCACAAGGTTAGCTGGTAAATGGCAGAGCTGGTGCTCAAACCCAAGTCTGATGTCACAGCCTTCTCTGTTAAATTATGATGCCACTAATATTTGTTTTATTCCACAAAACTCCCACAGGACAGCACAGGGCATCTGTGAAGAATGTGGGCTGCAGGTGAGGATGATAGAGAGTTCCAGAGGTGGATGGTAGCACTGGTTGCTCAACAGTCTGGATGTGCTTCATGCCACTGAATTGCACACTTAGAAATGGTTAATATATCAGCCATGATTAAATATTTTGATATATTTAGTATATTAACCATGATAAAAATATTTTTTAAAATGATCAGGTGCTAGCCCATCAAGGAATTGTCAACAAATTTTTGAAAATAGATACCACGCATACCACATTCTCTAAACATGGTAAAATTAACTTAGAAGCTAATAAAAATATAAATCTCCCTGCCCCGTCTCCTCCCCTCAAAAAAGAACAGGGGTTTCTTGGCTTCGAATCCCTGCTCTGGAACATACTCGCTTTATAATCCCTGGCAAGCTTCGGAGCCCCTCTGTGCCCATCTATAAAATAGAAATGCAGGTGCGTGCCTCCCTCTGGGACTGAATGGGTTCAGTCAGACCAGGGACAGCACAGACCAGTGGGAGGCAAACTCTTCCTGGAAAAAGCCAGGGAGTAAATGTCTTTGGCTTCACAGATGTCTCCCCCAGCTGCTCAGCTCTGCCAGTCTGGCACAAATGCAGCCACAGACCATATATACACAAATGGGCGTGGCTGTGTTCTAATAAAACTTTATTTACAAAAGCCCCTGGCATAGATCCCGGCACTTGCTAAGTGCCATTCACACATGTTAACTGTTATAATGAAGAAAACCATATTTCTGTCAATTCACCTCTGCAGACTTATGAAAGGCATAATACTTCTCGTTGCGGTTCTGAAGACCAATACTAACATCAAAGGCAGGAGGGAGCCCCCGGCCCCGCTGGGGAGCTGCCCCTCCCAGACTCTGAGCTGCCCCTAGGTGCTTTCACCACGGGCCCTTTCTCCTCTACTGTCCAGTATGGGGGTGGTGCAAAAGTAATGGCAAAAAACAAGATTATTTTTGCACCAACCTAATAATGACTTCTGTGGCCACTCCCTGCAAGCACGCCTGCTTCTCACGTCCTGCGGGAGGGGTTCCTAACCCAGCCGTTCACCACATGAGACCCCCAGAGCTCCTTCCCTGTCCCTGCCCCTCCCTGCTGATCCATGACCCCTGTACTGTCCACCTGGCCTCAGAAAAGCATGAGCAAAGAAAACACTTTCTGAAGGCATCCAGGGCTAGAGTCAGGATGCTGTGGTCCCACCAGTGGCCAGCCCTGGGTCACTGTCTGAGTCTCCATTTACAGCAACACCAATGGCTACTATGGACATGACAGTGATGTGCTTCCATTAAAAGCGCCAAGAAGGGGCCAGGGGTGGTAGCTCATGCCTGTAATCCCAGCACTTTGGGAGGCTAAGGTGGGCAAATCACCTGAGGTGAGGTCAGGAGTTTGAGACCAGCCTGCTTAACATGGTGAAACCCCGTCTCTACTAAAAATACAAAAAAAATTAGCAGGGCCTGGTGGCAGGTGCCTGTAATCCCAACTACTTGGGAGGCTGAGGCAGGAGAATCGCTTAAACCCACGAGGCGGATGTTGCAGTGAGCCGAGCTTGTACCACTGCACTCCAGCCTGGGCGACACAAACGAAACTGTCAAGAAAAAAAAGCACCAAGAAGGCTTTCTGATCTGTCTCTCATGCCATCCCTATCGGAAGGTCGTTTTCCATTACAGGGGTCAGTGTGCTCCATGGGGCAACATCTGAGGCCTGGAGTCAGGGACCCCCAATGCTGTGTCCCCCGGTGTCCTGAGACTCGGCTCCCTCTCCGGTGTTCACGTAGACCTCACCCTGTGTGGTGCCTTGCAGCAAAGATGAGATAACCCAAGGCAGAAGCGGGAGGTTGAGTGACGATATTTCCTTATGTGGCCCTCATTCCCCTTATCCAGACAAAGAAAGTGAGTACAAGGGCTAAGTGACTTGCCCAGTGTCACACTGTCAGTAGGGTGGGAGCTGGTCCTCAACACAGTTCCACTGACCTAGCCTGGTCCCTCATACCGCTCAGCCCACCACAACGGTGGCCACTGCTCTGATCATTAACTTCGTTGTTAGCTAAAGAAGGACCCCAAATGTGGGTATGGGAGTTTGCTCTGTGACGAGGCTAAATGAATAAATATTCTCATAGCTTCTTCACCATCATCATCCCTCATAAAGCTGCTACCTTTGCTCAGGGACCACACCTCTGATCCCCACATCAACCTAGCCAAAGAGATACCACTGCCCCCTTTTATACAGGAAACGGAGGCTCAGAGAGGTTAATCCTCTTACCCAAGATCACACAAGGATAAGGGATAAAGTACAGGTGAGTCCAACTTCAGAAGCCCTGCAGGTTGATCCCATTGCCACTATGGGGAGAGGAGTGACTCAGGAGAACTGGGACAAACCGCAGTCATCCTCAGACTCCCCAAGGGAAGCCCCCATTTAGTTAGAAAGCCCAGCAGGGAGGCACTTGCCCAATCCCAGCTAAGTGAGGCAGGGCCTGAATGGGAACCCTGGCAGTCTGGCTCAGAGCCTGAAGAGATGCAAGGTCCTACCCTGGAGGAGTTAAACAGATAGCCACAGCCTGCAGTGGCAATCGCTGCTGCCTTATGGACTAGAAATTGTTCCCTCTGCCACTTGTCCCACAGCCCAATCCACCCTTACACACCAAGAGAGTGGGGCTACAGTCCTGCCACTTCCTCAGGCAGCCTTCCTGGCCGGGCCAAGGCAGGGGCCTGTCCCCCTCTCTCCCTGCACATGGCTCTCTGACAGCACGGGCAGTGTCTGTGTGGTCACCTCCCTAGGAAAACAGAGCCCTCACCAAAGTGGGACCATCTCTCAGGCGACCTCACTGTGTCCCGTGTCCCCAGTCTCTAGTGGGCAAGATCTGCTTAAGGAAAAACTACACAAACAAATATCACACTGGACGTGTATGAAAAGTTCTGAGAACACAATGAGAGAACCACACAATCTTTCCGACAGAGTCTGGGAAAATCACAGTGATGGAACCTGAGAGCTGGACTTTAACATGAATCGTTCTCCAGATACACAAGGAAGGGGAGCATTGTTTTAGAGAGGGGGCTAAAAAAAAGCACGTGGGGAAAAACCCAAGTGTGAAGCCATGTCTACACAACACAGAGGCAGCAGGCGTGGCCGAGACATCGTGGCAGGGAGAGGGGAGAGACGGGCCAGGGAAGTCAGGACGGGAGGAACTGGTGAGGTGTGGGGACACTGGGAGTCACAGGTGGTTTGTGAAGGAGGAAAATGCCAGTCATCTCATGCATTGGGTCCACATTTGGGAGCGGCGTACTGCAAAAAGACTCCAGGTAAGAATTACCCCAGACCCCGGAGCGGAGATGTTCAGCATTACAAACCCGTACATATCTCAACAACAAAAATCTTGCAACAAGCCACAAGCCTCCACTGTGCGCCGCAACATCAGTCTCTGCAGACCGCAGATCTCCAGGAGGGTGACAGTGCCCTGCTAGGAAAGGATCCTAATCCTCCCACTCCATCCTCGAATGTGTCCCTCCTCCTTGCACATCCCAGCTATTGGAGCCACCACCCACAAGCCCAGGGTGCTAGAGGAAGGGCCAACTCCTCCCATGGCCTCGCCCTCCACACCAGCGGGTTGCTTTGACTTAGGGGAGATGTCCCTGCTATGCCCAACATTCACTGTGGGTGGAGCCCTGGGAGAGGGGCTGAGGCTGCCCCTGCCCTCCTCCCCACCTCCTCCTCTGCTCTGGAAGGCAGAGGCCATCAGATGGTAACAGCATCCTGGGACAGCTCCGCGGTCCAGGAAAGCTCAGGAAGGGCAAGGGGATCTCCCTGACCTTGGTCTACAAGGAGCTGGCCAGCTGAAGTTAGGGCGTTCCCGGAGAGAGCACAACACGGGCAAAGGCCAAGGACAGTGTGCCTGCGAGTGTGCGCAGATGGGGCGAGCGGCGGAGGAGGGCTGGCGGTTAGATACAGTATCGCTGGAGCTCAGAGAGCCGGGCAGAGGCTGGCGGACAGCCGACGCTGGCCCAGCCTTCAGGAGACCGGCGAGCTGGGGTGTGTGGGAGAGGGATGCTTCTAAGGCAAAAGAAGCGCCAGCCTCGTAAGCGGCCTCTATCTGGGCTGCCCTGGCCGGATCCTCAGGAGCCCACAGCAGGGGGGATGGAGCGAAGGACCGAGAAGCTGGGAGACGACGCCGCCGCGCACTGACGCAGGCCAGTGAGGCCGCTGGCCCCGACGCAGGGCGCCCGGCAAGGTGTCTGGCACCACCGGAGTCAATCCTTGCGCGCCATCTCCGAGGCCAGTGCGCCCAGGGCGCGCCGGGCCGGCAGGAGGGTGGGTGCCAGCCTTTCTTCCCATCTCTCCAGCCTCCTCCCCGGCGCCCACGTGGGCGGAGCAGCGCTAGGGTGTGCGTGGCAGGGGCCGCGGCGGCGTGTGCCGTGCGTGGGGTGGGGTGCAGGCTGGGCGGCCTCTCCCGCTGGCCCCCCCGTCGCCGGGGCGCGGCCCCCAGCTCTTTGCCACCTGGGCGGGGATCTGGGGGACTGCGACCTACCCTGAGGAAGACACGGAGGGGACCGGCCGGCCACACCCCCCGCGCCACTCCGGCAGGCACCGGGTGGGTCCCCCCTCCCGCTCCTTGGCTTGGGGGCGGAATCCGGAGAGAAGTGGAAATAGGGGTGGCGTGAAGGAGAGCTGGGGGCTGGGGGCGGAACCGGGAGGGAGTGTTGGGGGAAGCGACGCAGCGGCTGGGAGATTTTGCAAGGGGGTCTGAAGAGGAGTGGGGGATGGGTACGGAAGGGTGGGGGAACACTGAGGTGGGATGCGAGAGTGGAAGGGGGACCCGAAGGGGGCGCGATGACCGGAGGACGGGGAGATGGACGATGGGGCGGGGCGGCACCGG
>NW_012114522.1:3739645-3748134 GCF_000951035.1 Colobus angolensis palliatus | reverse complement strand
CTGGGGTCCCGGCGCTGAGCGTCCTCAGCCGCGCCGGGCACCGTGGCGCCTCGCTGAGTCGGAGCAACCCCCGGGAGGAGCTTTCAGGCTCTGGACAAGGCTCGGGCCTCGGGAAGCTATCCCTGCCCTCGGGGGCTCGAGCCTGGCGTGGAGCTTGCAGGTAAAGCGGGGCTGGGCCGTCCTGGAGGTCAGTAGTCAGGAAGACGCAGCGACCCCGGAGATCCATGTCCCCCTCTGTACGGATGAGAGATCTGAAGGTCAGAGGTTAAAGCGCACGCTAAAGTCGGCAGAGCCAGCAAGGGTCAGAACTGGACGTATGCCAGCCTAGGGAGCTTCCCCCACCAGCCCAGGTTGCCCCCAGCAAAGCCACATCACCAGGTCATAGCCAAATGAACGATGTGCTGTCGAGACTTGGGAGGGGCAGGACTCAGCTGGGCAAACATTCATTCAGTGTCATTAGACAAATATTTATTGAGCAGCTACTGTGTGCCAGGCAGTCAAGAAGATGTGGGGACACCACAGTGAACAGCAGAGAGGAAGAGGCGCCCACCAGAACTTACTTTCTAGCAGGGAGAAGGGAGGGAAGAGCACCCACCAAAGGGAGCAGCATGGGGGAACACCCTGACTGCAGGGAACGGGACATGTTTGAGAATCTGATAAAAGTGTCTGGGCCACAGAATGGTGAGAGGGAGAGTGTGGAAGATGGGGCGTGGGGGCACAGAGGGGCAGCGCTTGCAAGGTCTTGTAGGCTGGGGAGAGTTTGGAGACTGTCTGCCTGGAAGGTGGTCCCATGGACTATGGTCAGATTTATATTTTTTAAAGTACACCAGTCAGGATAAGCTGTGTTAGCCACAGTAACAACCAAACCCAAATCTCCCTGGTGTGTCTTGCTACATGGGACATCCTTCCTCAGTCAGTGGGGCTCTGTTCATCGGAGCAGTGGGGAGCCCAAGGTGGGCTCCCAGCCAAGCACCCACATGGTGCAGCAGCGTGAATGAAAGGTGACAATTATGCTGGCTTTGAAAGCTTCCGCCCCAAGGGACGCTCATCTCTTCTGTTCATGTTTCATTGGCCAGAGCAGGTCACATGACCATGCATAACCTCAGAAGAGGAGGAAGTGCAGACCTCTAAGATTCAGGGAGTGGAGAGGAACTAGGATATTTGTGAGCAGATGTGAGGCTATCTTTAGCAGATGCCCTGGCTGCCCTTGGGGCATGGGCTGAAGTAGTCAAGAGTGGGGACAAGGAGGCAGTGTGGGGGCCTCCCCCACGCTAATACAGTGAAGTATCAGCGTATCAGAGCAGTCTGGGTGCAGAACTGGCAGGACTTGCTCATGGCTTGGACGTGGGCAGGAGGGAGGGAGGGACAATCAGGGACAATGCCCAGGTATTATGGGATGAGCTGTGTTCCCCCTAACCAACCCCCCCCCCAAAAAAAAAAAAAAAACTCATATATTGAAGTGCTTACTCCCAGGACCTCAGAATATGACCTTACTTGGAAATAGGGTCGTTGTAGGTGTAATTAGCTACGATGAGGTCACACTGGAGTAGACTGGATCCCTAATCCAGTCTGCCTTCTATCCTTATAAAAGGCGGAAATTGGATACAGAGACACAAGCAAGGGGAGCATGCCGTGTGAACGTGAAGGTAGAGATCAGGCTGACGCATCAGCTAGCCAAGGAAATGCCAAAGATGGGAGCAAACCCACGGAAGCCACGAGAAGGGCCTGGGACAGATCCTTCCCCGGGGCTTCATAGGGAGCGTGGACCAGCTGATACCTGATCACAGATTTCTAGCTTACAGAAGTGAGACAGTGCATTTCTGTTGTTTAAAAAGCCCAGCTGGTGGTACTTTGATACCTGTGTATAGGTTAAGGGTTATGTCTGGCTGTGAGTAATCGGGATCACAACTAGACAGTGGCTTAAACAGATTTTTATTCTCTCTTAACAAGAAACCCAAAGGCAAGCTGTTCCTCACTTTATCCTCTCTCACTCCTTCACCCTCAGGATGTAATTTTCTTTTTCGAAGTGTCTTCTATACGGCAAGTTGGCTGCCTCTTCCCTATCACTATTCCAGTCAAGAAGGGGAGAAACAAAAGGCATACCCACACTAGGTCAGCTCCACTTCACCACTTTCCTGAAAACTGTCCCCAGAGAGCTCTGTTTTATCTCATTGGCTGGGACGGTGTCCCATGGCCAGTCCTGGCTTCAGAAGAGGCTGGGATGATTATTATATATTTTTAAGATGGTGTCTTGCTCTGTTGCCCAGACTGGAGTGCAATGGTGTGATCTTGGCTCATTGCAACCTCCGCCTCCCGGGTTCAAGTGATTCTCCTGCCTCAGCCTCTCAAGTAGCTGGGATTACAGGCCCACACCACCACACCCAGCTAATTTTTGTATTTTTGGTAGAGATGGAGTTTTGCCATGTTGGCCAAGCTGGTCTCAAACTCCACACCTCAGGTGATCCACCCGCCTTGGCCTCCCAAAATGCTGGGATTATAGGTGTGAGCCACCACGCCCGGCCAAGGATTTTTTTTTTTTTTTAATTGAAGGAATTGAAGATACATTTCTGCCTGAAACAAAGTCAGGGTTCCATTAGTGAGGAAAAGAAGAAGAATGACTTTTGAATAGGCAACTAGTAGTTAGTGGATCCAGGTTTTGTAAAACCTGGGGCCTCTACAGTCCCTCTTAGGAAGAATAATTTAAAAACTCCAGTACAAGACTTGGTCAAAAATGAAAACTTACTTAGAATAATGACAAAACAAGACAAATTTTAAAATATTTTAAGTTGACAAATATCAAAAACATTGCAAAAACATTAGAAAACTAATATAAAATTTTATTAATTGGATACCTGACATCCACCTTTATAATATCTTTTTTTTTTTACATTTTTTTGGCTTCTTTGTCATTTTTGATTACTTCTTTGGAAGCCAATGATTTTATAATATTTTTCCTGTGGAGAAAACAGAAAGATAATTCAGAGTATGCCTATAATGATGGGAACAATTTTAATGTTGATTGGAAAACTTTGTCAGCCTAATAACTCATTATTGGTAATGTCATGTAGTTTTTTGAGATTGTTTTCGAATTTGGAGAAAGGTCTGTCATTCTTTCATAAATGAATGCTAAGACTTGGAAGAATTCTATTTCTTCCAGGTTTCTTATTGGGATTTTATTAATTTTCATGATGAAAAGCAACGAAAAATTGCAAACCAGAACATGACTCGACCAACACCTCCTAAACCTCAGTGCTGGTGCCCATCCCTGGAGAGGCATAGGAGAAATGCATATGCCCAGGCTCCTCCACATCCCACTGAATGGAAGCCTCAAAGTGGCAAGGTCCAGGAATCCCAGGAATGCCCCATGTGACTCCTGCTGAGCAGTCCTGGGCTATGTGGCCCCTCCAGTTGCCTTGTGACTCTGAGGGTCTGCAAATCCAGGCCTCTCCTGTTGGAAGAATTACGTTTTCAACCCTCATGTGTCTTCCTCTGCCCATAGACTCCTGGTACCAGGCACCACAGCACACATTGCCAGTGCCGTGGCGAGGAGGGCAGTCCTGGGAGACTTTAGCCTGTTCAGGGAGCAACGGCTCAACCCACACAGACTGGCTCAGACCTACATAAACACACCCCACTAAACCCAAACCAAGGCATCCCCAACTCAACCCCCCTTCAGTTACATCCCCAAAATGCCCTTGGCTTCCCCAGCAGCTCCCAAATGAGAGGAAGCGTGATGAGGATGGCAGAGGGAAAGAGAGGGCGTCATGGGTTGGACTGTGTCCCCCAGAACCTGAGTGCTGAGGTCCTAACCCCTAGGAGCTCAGAATGTGACTGTGTTTGGAGACAGGACCTTTGAAGAGGTCACTGAGCTTAAATGAGGTCCTGAGGGTGGGACCTAATGCAATATGCCTGGTGGCCTTAGAAGAAGAGGTTGAGACACAGAAGGAAGCCCCTGGGGAGACACAGCAAGAAGACAGCCATCTGCGAGCCAAGGAGAGGGGACTTGGAGGAAACCAACACCTTGATCTCAGCCTAGAAGCCTCCTGAACTGTGAAAAATAAGTTTCTGTTGTTATAGCTCCTCTGTCTGTGGAACCCCGTCTTGGCAACTCTGGCAGCCAGCTTAGCCAGTTACAGCTAAAATATCTCACTTTTGGAAAACATTTCCAAACGCATGACCACATGAACCCAGAGCTCAGGCCCTCCCAGTCCTTGGAAGGGTCTGTATGTAGCTTCACAGGGAATCCACCCCCACTGCCACCACGTGGTCACTACATAACCCTCAGGACGACCTAGGAGGCAGGGGGACAGGTACCACCAAGATCTCCCTATTAGGGATGAGAGGCTGGGGCCCAGGGGCTCACTCACAGCCAGCAGCGTGGAAGCCACGAGTCTTCCAAAGCCAAAGCTGCTCTCCCCGCCCCATGCGCCCTGAGCCCACACCTGGATGTAAGTGGTAGGGAGGAAGGTTTCAGCTCCCTGTAAAGACAAACATTGTCATCAGAGGGACTCCTCCCTGGGAAGCTGTGAGCACCCAACGCCTGTGAGGGGATGGCCACTTGCAAGGATGCTGGAAAGAAACTTTAGTTCCTGCTGCTCTTGCAGAGTAGAGTGTGGCCACCACCACCACTGCAGGGCTGGGCTGCCAGGATTAAATTCCAGCTTTGCGAGGTACCCGTGGTGACCTTAGGCAAGTAAGTGAAACTGTAGTTTTCTTATCTGTAAGACTAATCTTCTAATCATAATAACTGCATAGGTTTGGGTGGGTATTAAGTGAGTGACTCTGGGTTTGTTTCCCGGGCTGCCCTAATACAGTATCACAAACTGGGAGGCCTGAAACAACAGATGTTTATTTTCTCACAGTTATGCCTGGCCAGACTCCATAGTCAGGGTGTTGGCAAGGCTGTGCTTCCCCTAGAGGCTCTAGGAGAGGATCCTTCTTGGCCTCTTCCAGCTCCTGGTGACTCCAGGAGTTCCTTGGCTTGTGGCCGCATCACTCCAGTCTCTGCCTCCATATTCACACGGCTTCCTCCTCTTTGTCTGAGTGTCTTTTATAAGGACACTTGTCATTGGATGGAGGACTCACCCTAGATAGCCCAGGAGGATCTCTTCTCAAGCTCCCTAACTTAATCATACCTGCAAAGACTCTTTTTCCAAATGAGTTCCCATATCACAGTTTCCAGGATGTAGACATACCTTTAGTTACTATGAATTACACAATTATTTATCTACGGGTGTGATAATTCTAAAGGAGGAAGAGAAGGTGGTAGGAGACCATGTAACATGGAGTTTGGCTTGGTCTGAGGGGTGGAGAGTCTTCCTTGAGGTTAGCTTGAGTATTAGCTAGCTAGAAGCAGAGGAAGAGAAGCAATGTCCCAGGCCCGGTGAACAGGAGCATGAAGGCCCGGAGTTTGGATTTGACCTTCCAGTTGGAAGGGAGCCACTGGGGGTTCTTGGGGCAGGATGTGAGTAGCAGGATTAAAGGAGGCCTGTGAGCATGTGTGGAAGAGCAGTCTGACCTCACCAGCCCCGTGGAAGATCCCACCAACACTGGTGCACATCTACTGTGCTGGCACCAGGAACACAGCAGGGAAACAGCTGTTTCTGCCCCCAAGGGCTCATGGGCCAGTGGGAGAGACAGAAGAGTACGTGGATCATTATGATGGGGTAGCCCTGGGCTGTAAAAGTGCAGGGGAAGGGGCCAGGTGCAGTATCTCATGTCTATATTCCTAGTGCTTTGGGAGGCTGAGGCAGAAGGATCCCTTGAAACCAGGAGTTCAAGCAAACCTGAGCAGCATAGGGAGACCTTGTCTCTACAAAAAAAATTAGTTAGCCAGATGTGGTGGTAAGTGCCTGTACTCTTAGCTATTTGGAAGGATTGTGGTGGGAAATTCACTTGAGGCCAGGCCAGGAGTTCAACACTGCAGCGAGTAATGTATGCGACTCTACTCCAAAATGGGCAAGAGTGAGACCGTTGCAAAAAAAAAAAAAAAATTGCAGAGTGAGGGCTGCCTAGGGAGTCCAGAGAAGCTTCCTAGAGGAGAAAATCCTTGAGGTTGGACAAGAAGAGCAGAAGCCACACAGAGGGACCAGCATGTGCACAGGGCTGGAAGCATAAGAACCATGCCATGAATTTCCCACCTGCCATCCCCGAGAGGACAGACAAGGTTGGAGGGTCTGGCAAGGTCAGATCATGGGGAGCCCTGAAGGCCACACTGGAACATCTGCTGATTTGTGAATTTTGAACAGGGCACTGCACCGCTGAAGGCGGTGCAGACTTTGCAAGGAGGCTGATGGGAAGGTGGACACTAGAGGCTTTTGAACTGATCCAGAAGGGGGAGGTCAAGGGCCAGAGCCCCACGCCTGCCAGGCAGTCTGGGACTGGAATCCTGCTTCCACTACTCACTCCCTGCATCACCTGGAGCCCCCGCTCCCTCATCTGAGTACTGAGAAGAACAGAACCTACTTCACAGGCTAGTTAGGCTGTTTCAGGAGATGACACTCATGGCTCACCTAAAACAGAGTTTGGCACATTGAATGTGCTCAGTTGGTGAACACTGCCAGCATTCATGGCAGAAAAGCTTCCTTCCTTCCATCCCTGCGCTAGTTCCATGTTCCAGAGGAGACAGAGAGCATAGGTAACTCGACCATGTTCACTCAGACAAAAACTATCAGGAAAGCACACCAAGTTCATATTCTCCATCAGTTCACTTTCAAATCCAAAAAGACAGGGATGAGAAGTATGCCGAGTGAAAAAGACAGTGTGATTCCATTTATATAACTTTATCAAAATGGCAAAATTATAGAGATAGAAAACAGATCTGTGGTTGGCAGGACTTGGGGAAGGGAAGAGAGAAATGACTGTGGCTATAAAAGAGTAGCTGAGGCTTCTTTGTTTAGAGCTGTTCTGTATCTTGACTGCGGTGCTGGGCACACAAACCTACGCATGGTAAGAGACGTAGCACTAAACATGCACACACAAGTTCATGTTAAACCAGAGATGTCTGAATAAAGGGGGATGGATATGGGATCTCTATATTATTTCTTACAACTGCATGTGAATCTATAACTATCTCAAAAACTTTTAAAGGCAATGGTGAACACTGTCCATCTTTTGGTGAATATGAAGGTAGCTGATCTAGGCTTTTGTATAGCATAGGGCTTCTCCCTGGGGCAGGGAGGTGGGACCAGGGGCCTGTGGCATTTTCCTCCAGAAACAGGGTGGGTCTGGCTGAGGTGACTCACCTGTAATCCCAACATTTTGGGAGACCGAGGCGGGTGGATCACCTGAAGTCAGGAGTTTGAGACCCGCCTGGCCAACATCGTGAAACCCCATCTCTACTAAAACAAAACAACAAAAAGTAGCTGCGCATGGTGCCACATGCCTATAGTCCCAGCTACTTGGGAAGCTGAGGCAGGAGAATTACTTGAACCCGGGAGGTGGAGGTTGCAGTGAGCCAAGATCATGCCATTGCACTCCAGCCTGAGTGACAGAGCAAGACTCTGTCTCAAAAAAAAAATCAGGGTGGATCAGTCAGGAGGGCTGTGAGGCAGGCTGAGTCTCCAGGTTATCCATCATGGACCAGCACAGGGAGAGTCTGCCAGCGACAGGCTCCCTATGCCTGGGCATTCTTCTGTCTTTTCTACCTTTCAATGAAAACAGCTTTCTGTGGGCTCTTTCTGTTTCCATGAATAATACATGCTCATTGGAAAGAATTCAAACAGTACAGGCAGATATAAAAAAAACCAAAGGTCACCTTGAATCTTGCTACCCAAGGGCAATCCCGCAAACACTCAGGTGACCCTGCCTTCGTGCTTCTGCTCGTGAGCAGATACATGTGTGTAAGTTTCCAGGAATGCGCTAATTTTATGCATGATGTTTTTATTATGGATACTTCCTCCTCCCCCTCCCATATCACATCCCCCACCAAATAGCTCATGTTAACAACCTAGCTGGTTTTATTTTCTATTTGTAATATTTTTCTCCATAAGAATAAATAACTACATTCATATATACATACATATATATGGGGGATTGGGGGTCATTGTTTTACAAAATGAATTTGTGATAATCACATTTTCTGCTTCTCACTTTTCACACTCATCAACACCTCGTGCAAATTCCTGCTGGCATCTGGGGAAATCTCTAGACTGGCAGGCTGAGGCCATCCCACAGTTCACAGAACTTTTCCCTGTGGGTTGATGTCCTTTTGTCATTACCAACCGACAGCCATGGGTGCTAAATATTCTTCCACAAACCCTCAGAGAGCAGGACTACTTTTATTTCTATGGGATGGATTCCCAGGAGTGGAATGGCTGGTTGGAAGGTCTAAACTTTTTTTTTTTTTTTTTTGAGACAGTCTTGCTCTGTCACCCAGGCTGGAGTGCAATCTCAGCTCACTGCAACCTCTGCCTCGCAGGTTCGGGCAATTCTCATGCCTTGGCCTCTCATGTACGTGGTATTACAAGCACACACCACCACCCCCAGCT
>NW_012114522.1:3728713-3738526 GCF_000951035.1 Colobus angolensis palliatus | reverse complement strand
TTTTGTCTTGTCCACTTTTACAGCTCTCAGCATAACAATTACCCCTTTGCCTGTCACCAACGTTCAAGTACTTTTTCCAGATCCAGCATTCATCTCTTGACTTCATGGCATCTTTTACCACCCAACAATAAACTTTTTATATAGTTAAATATGCATCTCGCTTTTTAAAAATAGCTTCTGAGTTTTATTCTTGGTAGAAAGTCTCCAGGACACATAGACTCATTATGCAGCCTCCAAGATTTTCTTGAAAGTATGAGAAAACTTAGTTCCACTGGACAGTTGCACAGTGCTTATCTGCAGTACAAGAAAATTTGAAAGTGGTTTAGTTGGCAAATGTGACCTTATAAAATACCTTTAAGTAAAGAAGTTTTCTATTATTTTAAAAATGTTTTGAGTATGAAATGTTGTAAGAATGCCAAATATCATATATACAACACATATATGTTCTCTAAAGCACAATAAGAGGATTTCATTTGCATCCGTGTACTGCCTATAAGGAAAAGCACGTGTATACACACCCACCCACACACACACACACGCAAAAGGCAGTGGAATTATACCATGTGCAAGTGGTCCTGGAATAACCCAAGAAAGCTTTGAATGATCATAGTCACGTCTATATTCACCGCCCCTCCAGACAGTGAGAAGTTCTGATTATCCCTTTTGAGAACAGGGGCTGGTCAGAGAACAGGATCCAATCACTAATTGTTGCATTGTGATATCTGTGCTTTCTGGGACATGACTTCAAGGTTTTACTATATTCAAGGAAGAGAAAATAATAAACAAGCATAGATGGACTCACCATTCAACATAACACATAGAATATTAGCCATATCCCACACACCTCTCTCTATTTGGCAACCATTATCTTCAAGCACGTGTTTATCTTTTCCCAGTTTCATATACATGGTATCATATGTCTTCTTCCACATTTTATTTTTTAATTAATATCAAGTTTTAAAATCGATTTTGATATCTGCGACTGAACTGGGAATGGACATTAGTTTTATTCATTTTACACAGTGCCACTATGGGCACCTGCATTCTTATCTTCTGATGCACATGCATAAGATATTTCTAGAGGAGACATATTCAACTGCAAAACTATCAACCTTTGGGCAGGATAATTCTTTATAAAGGGGGGCATTGTACAATACATAGCAGTATCCCTGGTCTCTACTTAAGAGACACCAATCACATCCTTCCCTCAAAATGCGACAACAAAAAAGTATCCCCAGACAGTGCCTTCTGGAAGGCAAAGTCACCCCTGATTGAGAAACATTATTCTGGAGTATATGTTATAGAGATGGAATTGCTAAATCATGGTTATGAATATCTTCAACTTTACAAGATACTATGTTTTCTAAAATGTTTATGCCAATTTATTATCCAACTACTAAGGACTAGAGTTTTTGTGTCCCCCTAAACTTCATATGTGGAATCTCTAATCCTAACTCTGATGGTATCTGGAGGTGGAGTCTTTGGGAGATAATTAGGTCATGAGGATGGAGTCCTCACAAATGGGATTAGTGCCCTTATAAGCAGAGACAGGGGAGAGATGATCCCTGTCTTCATCGTGTGAGGATACAGCCAGAAGGTGATCATCTACAAGCCAAAATGGGGGCCCTCACCAGAACCTGACCATACTAACACTCTGATCTTGGACTTCACCCTCCAGAACTGTGAGAAGTGAATTTTTGTTGTTCAATCCACCCAATCAAAGGCATCAGCCAACAGTCTATAAGAAACCAGTTATTCCACATATTTGCCAGTGTATAGTATTGGCTGAATGTTAAATTTTTGCCAACCAAAGTAAGGTAAGTACAGTAAGGTAGGTACATATTTTGCTTTTTTTTTTTTTTTTACGGAGTTTCGCTCTTGTTGCCCAGGCTGGAGTGCAATGACATGATCTCGGCTCACTGCAACCTCCACCTCCCGGGTTCAAGCAATTCTCCTGCCTCAGCCTCCTGAGTAGCTGGGATTACAGGCACCCACCACCATGCCTGGATAATTTTTGTATTTTTAGTAGAGACAGGGTTTCACCATGTTGGCCAGGCAGGTCTCGAACTCCTGACCTCATGTGATCCACCTGCCTCAGCCTCCCAAAGTGCTGAGATTACAGGCATGAGCTACTGCACCTGGCCCCTTGCATATATATTCTTTTGATTAAGGGCTTGTCATTTCATATTATTACAGTTTCCTTTGGGTGTATAGAAACGTTCACTTTAATTTAGTTGGGCCAGGCACAGTGGCTCACACCTGTAAGCCCAGCACTTTGGAGGGCTGAGGCAGGCAGATCAGTTGAGGACAGGAGTTTGAGACCAGCCTGGGAAACATAATAAGACCCCATTTCTACAAAAAATAAAAAAGCTAGCCAGGTATGGTGGTGCATGCAGGTAGTCCCAGCTACCTGGGAGGCTGAGGCTGGAGGATCACTTGTGCCCAGGAGTTCAAGGCTGCAATGAGTTATGATCACCCCACTGCACTCTAGGCCTTGGCAACAGAGTGGGACCTTGTCTCTAAAATAATAATGATAATAGTATAGTCAATATTTTCCTTTGTGATGTGCACTTTTTCTGTTTAGTTAAAGCAATACTTCCTTGAGGCAATACAAATATTCTCCCATATTCCCTTTTAAATGTTTTCATGTTTTACTCTTGTTTTCAGAATAAATGCTTCTGGAATTGCATTTTATGTACAATGGGGCCTGGAGAGTCTATTTATTTTTTCTCTCATGGGAATAACCAGTTGTCTAACCAGTTGTCCTGGCATTACTTATTTAGAACTCCATCCTTTCTCAATTCAACCTGTGACATATATCAAGCTTCCATGAATGCATGGTCTGCTTATTTTATTCCATTCGTCTATTTCCAAGCTAATATCACACTGCCATAATTACTTTAGCTTTATAGCAAGTCTTGATATCTGTCACAGTAAGTTCCCCCAACTTGTTCATCTTCTTCAGAGCAATTAAGCTATTCTTAGTTCTTTTCTCTTTTATATAAAATTTGGAACTAGCTCGGCAACTTTTGCAAAGAACCCTGTTGGGATTTTGATTAGAATTGCATTGAACCCATCACACACTTGGAGAGGCATGACATCTTTTAAGACAGAGTTCTCCCAGTTATGAATCCTCCTATTTATGTAGGTCTTCTTAAACATCTTTCTATATGGAAGTATAATTTTCTGTGCAAAGGTCTTGCATATATGTCAATAGATTTATTTTCAGTAAATTTTATTTCACTATTGTAAACGTATCATTCTTAAAATTATGCATTCTTTATATGAGAGGCAGAGGATTCTGCACGTGCTCATTAAATCAAGAACGTTAATTGTGTTGTTCAAATCTTCTCTATTCTTACCAATTTTTCTATTTTACTCTTTGGCCTGTTAATGAAAGAGTATGTTGAAACGTCACACCTATTAGGATGCCTGCTATGATTTGAATGTCGTGTCCTCCCAAAATGTATATGTTGAAACAGAATCCGCAATGTGATAGTATTAAGAGGTGGGGCCCTGTGGGAGGTGATTAAGTACTGAGGTGGAAACTTCATGAATGGGATTAATAAGAGGCCCAAGAGAGTCTGTTTGCTCATTCCGCCATGTAAAGACAATGCCAGAAGGCACCATCTATGAAGCAAAGAACAAACCCTCACCAGACACAGAATTTGCTGGTGAGTTAATCTTGCACTTTCCAGCCTCCAGAACTGTGAGCAGTATATTTCTATGGCTTATAAATTACCCAGTCTATAGCATTTTTGTTATAGCAGCCCAAACAGACTGGTGCTATGGCTATTATTGTTTAAAACACAAAAACAAAAAATAGGAAGTGTTGGTGAGCATATGGAGGAATTAGAACCCTCATATGCTGTTGATAGGGATCTAAAATGGTTAAGTCACTGTGGAAAGCAATATGGCTATTTCTCAAAAAACAAAAAGCATAAAATTAACATACAATTCTGCAGTTCCACTTCTGGGTATTCCCAAAAGAAGTGAAAGCAGGCACTTGAACAAATATTTGCACACTCATGTTCATAGTAGCATTAGTCACAACAGCCAAAAGGTGGAGGCAACCCAGGTGTCCATCAACAGATGAATGAGTAATATGATGTGGCATGTACCTGCAACAGAATGTTATTCACCCTTAAAAAGGGAGACATTTTGACACATACTATAACATGGATTACATTATGCTAAGTGGCGTAAGCCAGTTACAAAGAACCAATATTTTATGATTCCATTGATAAGACGTTCCTAGAGTAGTCAAATTCACAGATACAATGTAAAATGCTGGTTGCCAAGGGGTAGAGAGAAGGGTAATGGGAGTCAGTGTTTAATGGGTCCAGAGTTTCTGTTTAGGATGACCTACAAGTCACAGAGATAGGTAGTGGTGATGGTTGCACAACAATGCAAATGTACTTAATACCACTGAACTTACAATCACTTAAAAACAGTTAAAATGGCAGATTTTATGTTACGTATATTTTACCACAATAAAAATAATTTAAGTGATATGTTAAAATGTTCCACCAAAGGAGTGAATTTTTCAATTTATCCTTTTAGTTCTCTCAGTCTTTGTTTTATGTATTTTTGTTTTATATACAGTGTCATGCATGAAGTTCTAGAATTGGGATCTCTTCATGGTGAATTTATTATTTGGTAATAAACCTCTTTATCCTAATTATTACTTAATCTAATCTTAATCTAATGATTTTGTCCAATATTTAGAGCTGCTGCAGCTGTCTTTCTCTTCTCGTGCCTTTTTCCATCCTTTGACTTTCAACCTTCCTGTGTCCTCCTCGTGCTTTGGGTACATCTCTTGAAAACAGCATACAGTTGGGTTTTGTATTTTTATCCAACCTGATAACCAGCCAGCGTATTCACCTAAACAGACTGTAATTACAGATATTTTTGGAGTTCTTTCTACCCATCTGATTTCGTATTTTTACTTGTCTTTTTCTTTACTTCCTTTTCTCCCTCTTTTCCCTCTTCTTTTGGATTGCTTGAGCTTTTTTTCTTATTTATTTTTCCTCTACTGTCTTAAAGTTATACAGTTTGCTTCCATATTTTCAGTGACTAACATAGACATTTTACCATTTTTTAATGGTAAAATAAATCAAATCCTAAAGGAATCAAAATCTCAATTGTCATCTCAAACAATAAATGCTTTAACTTCAATTTATTTTCTCACAGATCATGTGTAAAACACATTCTGTGACATGAATTACATTATGCTAAGTGAGATAAGCCAGTTACAAAGGACAAATATTTTATGATTCCATTGATATGAAGTTCCTAGAGTAGTCAAATTCGTAGGTACAATGTAGAATGGTGGTTGCCAAGGGGTGGAGGGAGAGGTGATCGGTATCTGTGTTTTTTGTCCAGTTTTCTAGTTCTAACATCTACATTTTTAACATACAAATTAGACCACTAATTTTATGTGCACAGTATGTATTATCATTCACTCCTAAATATGTTACTATATTTCTCCTCTTTTCAGTCATTCTTTTGATTTCTTCCTTGACCCATGTATTATTTTAAAGTGTTTTGCTTAATTTCCTAATATTTGAGGAATTTTGTAGACATCTCATTGTTACTAAACTCCAATTTCAAACTACTATCGTCAAAGAATAATTTGAAAAAGTTCAGATTTTCATGTTTCATTTGTCTAATAATCTTTATTGGAAGCTGGACATGGTGAACATTATGCTATTGAGTGTTGAGTTTTGTTTTCTTCTTTTAAAGAATGTTTGGCTTTGTTCTGTCCAACACTTAATTTACTTGCAGATCAGTTTGATGCCTTTGCAGTTTAGTTTTAATTTTTGTTAGGTTGGATCCTAGGGTTGCTTTTACATGATCACTCGGTCAGCCCTTTTCCTAAGTCATGACCATTCTGGGCTCTCTACTGAATGCCAAGGGAATTCAGCAAGGTCTTTCCACTGTGACTGATTAGAACTCAAATGTCTCCCAGCCTTGTGAGAGATCCAGTAGTTATTCAATTTGCAGCTCCCTTGTAGCTTTTCCTTGCCTAAATGCAAAAAGTTTCATCTGATATATGTTTGGCTTAGTATTCATTCAGAGATTCAAGAGGACCCAAATGTAGAGTTTTAGAGCTCTTTATGTGCATAGCTGTCTCTTGTCTGATACTCTTCCTCTCAAATCCCAGCTTCCTTGGCTTTCTCTGCCTTCTACCTCTCCTCAGCTCAGCAAAATCACCATCCTCTGCTTGGGTTCCTCTTCCTGCATTACAGTTGAAAAAGTGCCAAGTCATCATAGAATTCACCTTATTTACTTTTCTTCTCTCAGAGATTACTGTTGTGCTCTGTTTGTTGCTCAAGATCTGAAAACAAAATTTTTTCATATAGTTTGTCCAGTTTTCCTCATGAATAGGAAGAGAAATCTCAATTCTTTATTTTCTCTCAGCATCTTAAATATATTAGTTCTCTGTCTTTGGGTTTCTATTATTTCTGTTGACAACTCTTTGGCCAGTTTACCATATTTCATTCATAAATATTCATAAGATACCACTGAATGTACAATCCATCATTATTTTATTAATAGTAAGAAATAACCACCAGTTATAATTGTAAGACTCCATCAATGATAAGATTAGTCCCAATTTGAAATGTGTTAAATTGTGGAAAAATATATATCTTGGAATTGGTGACATATGGTCACTTTTATTTTTTGTGGAGTATCTTTTCTGTTTTTGTTGCTTCTTGATTTCTCTTGATGTCTTCTTTCATCTGAAATTATTATATGTAGATTATTTTTCTTTATGCTGCTTGATATACATTGTTTTTCCTAGATTTGAAATTTGTCATCTTTGAACAGTTGCGAAAAATTCTTAGGCACTGTCTCTTCAAATATTGCCTCTCCTCGGCTTTCTCTATTTTAATCTTCTGGAACTCCAATTAGACAAGTGTTAGACTTTCATATTCTATCATGCATGTCTTCAAACCTCTCCTATTTCTCTTTTCTTGTCACTTTGCATTGCATGCTCGGTAATATCTTCAGATCTGTCCTCTGGTTCATTCTGTCTTCAGGCAATCTGAGGTTTCAATTTCAATCATTAAATTTGTTTGTTTGTTTATTTTAAAGACAGAGTCTCAATATGTTGCCCAGGCTGGTCTCAAACGCCGGCACTCAACAGATCCTCCTGCCTCAGCCTCTTGAGTAGCTGGGACAATAGGCATGTGCCACCATGCCTAGCACATTCACTGTATTTCTTACTACAAGATGTTTTAGTTGGTTCTTTCTCAATTCTTCCTGGTCATTTTGTTTGACTTTTGTTCTTTGAACTTTTAAATTCCATTTTTAATTTCTTAACACATTTTATGTTTACACATGAATATTTGTGCTCTCTGAATTAGATGTCTACTATCAGAAATGCTTGAGGACCTAAACATATTGTTTATTATTCAGCTGACTCTTGCTTACGTTGAGTCATTTCTCTGTGTGTTGGGTAATTTTTATTATGAGCTCAGGCAGGATATGTGGTGATGGGACTAGACTGAGGATGCTTTTCTCCAGACAGCACTGGCATTTGTTTCTTCTAGGCTCCAGGGGGCGCTACCAATCTGTAACGATAATATTTCAATTTCGTTGCCGGGGTGATGTTTCTTGACCTTAGGGGCAGTATAAATTTGAACCTCAGACACACAACAGAGCAGTCCTCTGGCTACAGAAGTTCAGGAAAGACTCTCTAGCATTGTGTATGTGTTTCTACCCAGAGGCAGCAGAGATGGCTTTGTTCATCTGTCCTCTGTATCCGTATGAATCTCTCCAGCTTGAAGTTCCTGCTGCAGGTGCCTGGACCCGCTGGGGCCCGGATTTCCATTTTCATAGCCACTCTGGTTTGGGCTGATTATTCCTCTCTTTTGTGAAGAGGTGTCATCTTTGGGCACTTCTCTGGATTCTCCTATGAGTTCAGCCGGGCATTTTGAGTTTGTTGTAAATAGTCTCCCATCTCCATATTTTAATCTGTGAAGGTGTGTCAGTTGAACATATTCAGATGAGCATACCTTTGGGATCCCAAAGCCGCCTTGCAAATTTTTTATTGTTTACTTTATTACATTTAGGTATTTAATCCGTCTAAAATTTACTTTTGTATTTGGCATAAGGCCAGAATCCATTGTCCCCTTTCCGATGACTAGCCATTTACCAGCAATATTGATTGTTAATTTATTCTTTTTTACTGAATCGAACTATTACATTTGTCATAACCTAGTCTAGCACATGTTCTAGATTTAATTCTAGTTCCATCTTCTGTTCGATTCATCTGTTTGTCCATTCCTATATCAACACCAATTACTGATTAGATTCCAGTGGCTTTTTGTATCCTCTGATGTAGAAACACTCAGGTCTCACTTGAATGTTCTTACATTTTGTAATTTGTTAGCTATTCTCAAGGATTTATTTTCAGAGACTATTTTGTACTCATTTTGGTAAGGAGGCAGTCTCAGCATGTATTTGCTACACTTAAGTGGACTAAATTGAGAAGCTTCATGGGGAGGTAGATGGAATTTCACTTGGGCAAGTCACTTACCCTCTTCCAGACTCAGTTTCTGCCACTGAGGAAGGATGGGTTAGTGCCCTAGACCTTTGGGCTCCTTGCCTGCTCTAGATTCCCCGCCCAGGTTTGCTTCTCCTTGAGCACTGGACAACATGCAGTGATAAGAATAGGGGTGTGTGTGTGTGTTTTAGAGACAACATCTTGCTCTGTTGACCAGGCTGGAGTGCAATGGTGCCGTCATAGTTCACTCTGACATCAAAACTCCCTGACTCAAGCAATCCTCCTGCCTAAGCCTCCCAAGTTGGTACTACAGGCATGCATCACCATGCTGAGCTAATTTTTTTTTTTAAAGAGATGGAGTCTTGCTATGCTAGCCATGCTGTTCTCAAATCCCTGACCTCTAGTGATTCTTCCACCTTGGCTTCCCAAAGTGCCAAGATTACAGGTGTGAGTCACTGCACCCAGCTTGTTTATGTTCTTATTGGCCAGGTAATGCATGTCAGGCGTCCTGCTCAGTCAGTTATATACATTCACCCCTCAGGATCTCATTTAATCCTCAAACATCCCTGGGAGGCAAGTGCTATTCATACTATCTCCATTCTATACAGCAAGGAACTAAAGAATACAGAGCTGTAGTTACGTATTTGCTGAAGATATTGGTTGATTTAAAAAGAAAACAAGGCAATGGAGTGGCAGGCTTTGGGGGAGTATGCAAAGACCAAATTATGTTATTACATAATTAGTGCACATTGTTCTTGATCCATGAAAAAGACCTCAGTAATAATAGCTTACTCGTTTGTTGAGTGCTTCCTGTGTACTTTAGGAATATTGAACCACTAATCCCACAACCTTCTTAGGTAATAGGCACTATTATTATCTCCAGTGAACGGACCACGAGATTGAGCCCTAGATATGTGAAGTCACCAGCCCACCGGCACCCAGCAGAGGTGGCTGATGAGCCCAGACCACTGGGCTCCAGGGACTGTGCCGTCTCTAGGCAACCGCAAAAATTACCACCCACGGATATGATGAACCCTGTGATTGTCACCAGCTCACCTGTCTCGGGCGGGAAGGGGATGTGCAAACATGGAAGCGTTGCCATTGGAAGGAGCTGTGGAGCTCGTGGCTATTTCTAATGTTTAAAACTATCATTTAAATTATACTTTGAATGTTTTTATGTAAAGGAGGTACACCAAAGGGTTAACAGGTGGTTGACTCTGAAAAGGACTCCCGGAGAGCAGCTGCTCTGAATTTTCTAGTTTCGCTACAGTGGTGATGTATCATGTATTCTTGTGTGA